>NC_142936.1:75739431-75771931 GCF_046866305.1 Octopus bimaculoides | reverse complement strand
AATAATAATAATAATAATAATAATAATAATAAGACCTGGAAATAGAGATAACTCGAATGTGGAATCTAAAAACAGAAACAATTCCTATCATAGTAGGTGCCTTAGGTATAATAAAAAAATATTCAGACAAATACATAACAAAAACACCAGGACTTACAAATATATATAACATACAGAAAATTGCACTACTGGGTACTGCACACATTCTACGCAAAACACTTTCAATACAGTAAACATAAGAGCACCACAGCAAACCACAGCACATACCCAAGGCGCACAGAGCTGCGCTCGGTAGTGAAGTGAAAGCACGTTATAAAAATAAAACTACTGAATAATAATAATAATAATAATAATAATAATAATAATAATAATAATAATAATAATGATAATAATTTTGGTAAATACGAAGGTTGTAGTCAATGAGGAGAGTAGACGTGATACCAATGGTAATTGGCGCACTTGAAAGTATCAGCACTCAACTACCAGCATGGTTCAAAAAGATTGGTACAAATGTAAAGGTAGAACATCTACAAAAGTCAGCATTGCTTGGAACTGCGAGAATCCTTTGCAGAGTTCTTGAACAAGTTTCATCTTAGCCTGCTGGCTGTGTACAGCTGACACTTTCCATCATACCCAGCAAAATAATTTGAGAGTTTTCATGTTTTCATCAAATAATAATAATTGTCCCTTAAATACGAGAACGTTCGTATGATCCTGGTGAATCATTAAAGCTGTGAAAGTGTAACAGTGTGATAGAATTTTATGCGCATTGTGCAGGTAAGAAGCCCTTGAAATATTCCACAAGAATAACGTCGTTATCCTTAATACGTTGTGTGATGTGATTATTTTCTGCTGACAGATTTATCTTTTATCTTTTTTTTTTTTGTTTGTTTTAGTCATTAGACTGCAGCCATGCTGGGGTATTACCTTGGAGAATTTTTAGTCGAACAAATCATCGACGTGAATACATCTTTTTTAAGCCTGGTACTTATTCTGTCAGTTGCTTTTGATGAACCACTAAGTTACAGAGATGCAGGCACAGAAATAGTAATTTTCAAGCAGTGGAGAGGGACGAACATAAACACAAAGACACACACAAACACGCATACGCACGCGTGCACACACACACACACACCCACACACACAACACACACACTCACACACTCACACGCACATAAACGACAGGCTTTTATTCAGTTTCCGTCTACCAACTCCACTTACAAGGCTTCAGTTGGCCCAGGACTATAGCAGAAGATAGTTGCCCAAGTTGTTACGCAGTGAGACTGAACTCAGAACCATTTGGGTGGGAAGCAAACTTCTTTATTTCATAAATTTTGCCATAAAGGCATTACATAGAGTGGACAAACAAAGAGAAACAGACACAAAGAAGCTGCAGGCTGGACACGGACATTAAAGAATGAAATGAATACAAAACGATGAGTAAAACATGGGAGAGGCACCGGCCCTCGCCGACCGACAACCCCTCAAAAACCTTGTTCAATAAAAATCATCATTACAAGAACAAAATAAAATAAAAAAAAATAAAAAAAAGCAAATTTCTTACCACACAGCCATGGCTGTGGCCATCTCAAAACATTTTTCTTTTACTATAGATCGACCAAGTGTAAGCTTGTACTTCGCTTTTATTTGATCTCCTCACTTTTACGTATTTACCTTTTAGTTGCTTACATTTAGCATGGTGAGAATATGACCACCTTAATTTCAGTGAAAATTTTACCATTTTAATTCTTTGCTGTATTATATTATCGTTTTTTAATTTTGTCCAATATTATTTAAGGTATTGAAGTTATCTCTCTCTCTCTCTCTCTCTCTCCCTCTCTCTCTCTCTCTCCCCTCTCTCTCTCTCTCTCTCTCTCTCTCTCTCTCTCTCTCTCTCTCTTTATATATATATATATATATATATATATTAGAATATAAGAGAGAATGGTATAAGTATATCAGAAATAGTAGTCACAACAACAAGTATATATACATGGAAAATTGTATTACCACGTAAATGATTATAATAGGAATATACAATAGAAAATAAGATGTATAAGAAGATATATTTTCTATTGTACATTCCTATTGTAATCATTTATGTGGTAATACAATTCTCCATGATAATATACTTCTTGTGCCTATTCCAAATATACTTATTCCATTCTCTCTTATATTCTAATATGTAACTGCTCTTTTGGTTTACTTTATGTCCTTAAACATCTCTTCCAGATCTTTGGTCAACGTTCCAGTTTGAGCACTTAACTGGTGATACCTAATACATTTTGTCCTAAAAAGGCATACTTAATTAATTATATGTATGTATGTATGTATGTATGTATGTATGTATATATGTATGTATTATGTTGCCTTCTCCTGAAAGGATGCCCTAACAAAGGCTAGGGGTCTTTCACTTGCAATGGTTAACCGCGCGATCGGGTATTCAGTCCGATTATTCCTATGTCCCCGCGCAAGATACAGCCATAATCTGGATAAAATAGATATAAAAAGAAAAAAAAAAGACATTGGGAAGCGCAGTTAATAGATACAGCAATTTAGATAATGAAATTTCATACAGAATTAGGAAGTAAGTGATGATTTCGGAAGGCTAGAATGGTGCCTCTGGAGTCGGCGAGACATATGCAGGAAGACAAAGATAAAGGTGCACAAGGCGTGTGTGCTCTCTTCTCATCTTTATGCCTGCGAAACCTGGGTCACATATCGGTACCACCTTAAACAACTGGAACGTTTCCAACAAATGTGTCTTAGCCGGATTTATGGAATTAAGTGAGAGGACCGCATCAGTGATCTTGAGATATTGGAAAGCTCTCGTGTGAAAGTATAGAAGCTCTTGTGTTGAAGGAAAGGCTCAGATGGAGTGGTCATCTGGTCAGGATGAAAGATTGAAGGATGCCAAAACAACTCTTTTATGGAGAGTTAGCTAAAGAAGAACGACCTCCACATAAACCAAAAAAGAGGTATAAAGACTTACTGAAGGCTTCCTTAAGAGATGCTAGCATCTCCTCTGATATATGGAAGGGCATAGCTATTGACCGTAGCAGGTGAAAAAGGATTGTGTAAGAGGGGAAAGCTACTTTTGAGAAATCTTGAGTTGAGGGCATCGCTGTTGCACTTCCAGATGGTAAGGGTCTTTCTATGATGCTGACATGCAGTGTCTGTACATGACCCTGTCGCAGTAAAGCTGGACTAAAGAATCACCTTTGTAGTCATAAAGCGAGAACGATGATTGACAACCAGGCCGCTGGTGGTGGTACTACACACCATACTAATCAAATCTGTCAGGCATATGCAAAGGGAGTGCAATTCGGCGGGAGAACTTAAACGACATGCTAAGGTACATGAAACCCAATTACAACTACAGCCGGCTATTGCCGGTAAAGGTTTCAGCTGCCAATTCTCTACCAAACATTTTAGATCTTTAGCTGGGCTAAAAAGCTTCACTGAAGAAGCTTATATTCTCTGAAGAAGCTTATATTCTCTGAAGAAGCTTATATTGTGGTCTCTACTGGACAGTATGTTGATGAAGGCGAAAATCATTTTCACATTCCGTCGATAGAATACGCACTTTCTCCGAGGTGGACGTTACCATAAAACAATTGAAACTATAGATTAAGAAGCTTATCTTGTTGAACTGAAATCAATATTTTAATACCAATTGTTTTACTTCAGTTTGAATGGTAAACTCCTGAAGAAGCCCATAAATATAATTTAATTTCGTTTCCCTATTCCATATAGGCCTTGTAGCTGTTCAATAGATTACTACCAAACCAATGATGAAATATTAGAATCTTATTTCACTAGCGATGTAGTTTCTGTGTTCACTATATCTGTTTTCTATTCTAAAATATTAACGTTTCATACACATAAAAGCAAATAATAAAATAAAACTGGAAATAAAGTTATTTCCAAACTATCACTGCCAGACTATTAAGTTAGATAATTTCTATATCTATTTTTTTATTATGGCTTGACAATATAAGCATCCTTAATACGTCGTGAAAAATGAGACTCAAGACTGAAGAGAAAAAATAGCGATTCTCTTTTAGTAAGGAAAGAAACATAACGTAAAAGCACATCCCTGACGCGATATTTGTGTTCTGTAATTTTAGAGAGAAATTGCTTCTGCGCATCTCTGCATTTTTAGAAAGAATTCCATTATATAGCGTCCAAGAATATTCGCTTTCTTCAAAAAGGAATAATCAATTGACATCATTTAATTGATACTTTTCTCCTTTAGAGACAAGATCAAGATCTAAACGTCGATTGTTAATAACATGTAATACATACAAAAGTATCAGCGAAAACTTTTTCTCCAGTGTAAGCTGAATCATCTTTTTTCGGTTCTTCCCATAACCATGGTAATTAAATTCCAGCCTATGGTTTAAAAGATAGTAATCTTGCGAAATATGTATGATACTTTCGACTACCACCACGAAGCAACAAAATACAACGTGGACGCTTATGCTGGATTTCAACAACGCGCTGAAACTGTGGTAGAGATAATAAATGCAACTAGTGAATCTCATAAATTACATAGCAACAGCAGGAAGGCAACATTATAGAGCACGAGAAATAATATTTTACTGACATTCATAGTTGTTAGTTTACAAAGATGAGTGCACATGCTTTCAAAGTTAGATTAACCTTACTCACGTCTGATGTTTATGAAGAACGGAACTGAAGGATGAAATTCAAAAACATAGCAGCAGCTGTTATTCATAACTAGATCTACTTTGATAATGAAATCCATAATTATATGTATATCGCCAGGAAACAATGAACGATATTCTACCTCAAATGTCGCACTCACGTTTTCTCACATTTCACAGTCACACATTTACTTTCACCTTATCTCATATTTATGGCAATGTTACCTAATGCATCAGTATGGAATCAAAAATATTTAAACTACAAAAGTTTATGTCAAAAAATATACAGTTACCTTAAAATGTGTTGCTCTGCTCAAGGACGACATAGAATTACTCTCAAAAGTACACGAAACCCTATCCCATCGTTATGACACAGTTTGATGTACTGCAGTAGATTTCTTGACCGCATTACAAATTGTAACATGCAATATGTACAGGGGCTGGACAAAATAATTCATGGAAACACCTTAAAATTTCAAACAAATTTCTTTTAATATGGGGCAGGACTGCCTTTGGCCGTAATTACAGCTTGAATTCTACGAGGTATGGACTCGTACAAAATTTGAATTGTTTCCAAAGGAATCTTTGTCCATTCTTCAGCTAAAACAGTCACCAGTTCTTGTAGTGATGATGGTGGACGATATCGACTCCTTACTTCTATTTCTAAAATTCCCCATAAATGAGATCTGGGGACTGTGGTGGCCAGATGATATGTTCAACTTCACTAGAATATTCCTCGTGCCATTCAGTAACAAATTTAGCTTTGTGAATTGGTGCATTATCATCCTGAAAGATTGCGTTTACTTCCAGAAACAGTTCCGCAACTATAGGATGTATTTGATAAGATAACATGCTTAGATAGTCTTGACTATTGATCCTGCCATGAAGGGAAACCATTGGGCGGGCAGATTTCCAAGATATAGCCCCCCCCCCCCGCCCCCGATCATCACAGATTCTCCTGCATATTTGCCAGCTGGAAGAAGGCAGTCTGGGTCAAATGCTTCTTTTGGCTGTCTCCAGACGTATACTCGGCTGGTGGTAAAAAAAACGGTAAGGGATGACTTCTCCGAGAAAATAACATTCTTCCAGTGCTCTAGGGACCAATTCTGTAGGTTTTTGCTCCATTCTAAACGCTTTGCAACGCTTGTTTTTGAAAGTAGTGGTTTTTCTGATTGCAGCCCTCCCGTAAAATCCGGCTTTGTGCAGCTTCCGGCGAACAGTTTTTGTGGGAAGTGGGCTCTCGAGGTGGATCATCAAGCTCTGCAGTAATTTTGGGAGTTGTACTTTTGTGATCCTTTCTAACAATTCGCGTATTCAGAGTTATGTCTCGACGGGCAGGTTTTTCCTTCTTTCTCCAAGGCTGTCATTACTTTCGAGACAGTGCTTCTTGATACACCAAACATTTCGGCTGTTTTCGTTACGCCAGCGCCTGCATACGAGCACCGACAACTTAACCTCTTTGAAAATCCGATAGATCTGTCATTTTAATGAATTTTAATTTCCTTTTCCTGATGATATCTGAAAAGAAACAGCAATTTTAGCAAAACATATTAAGCAACACTAATAATAAATTAAAGAACATAAAAATGACCAAGCTCTTGATGGTTTTATAGATATTTCAAAATTATGATGCTATGATGGTAGGTGTTTCCATTATTTTATTCAACCTCTGTATATATATATATATATATATATATATATATATATATATATATATATATATATATATATATATATATATATATATATATACATATATATGCGTACATTTATAAACATTTCCATATACTCACCACTTATGTGCGTGCGCGTGTGTGTGTTTAGATGTGGGTGTGACTGTACTATCAACTTGTTTTTGTATAATACGATTTTAAATGGCATAAGGTAAACCTTGGTCTATCGCAGCAATCAGCATGCTACTTGTGACATAAATCTGCAGAAGTTAAAAAATATCTCAAAAGCCACTACTAAAGAGTTTGCTGGCGGTTATTCTAATATCCATTTAACGAATTCTTTTCAGATACTGGTAGTGAAAGGAATGGTATTAGGATTCGTAACGAAAGAGCATAAAAGAAAAACAATTCATGATATGGAATCAGAAAATTATTCCTCTTTGAAAACAATATTATCAGGATACCTGATGAATGTTTCTGGAGAAAAGACACCCTGAAAAACTTATTTACTGCAGTGAAATTCACCTTTAAACAATATTACTAGAAATCTGTTGAAAGGTCCTCTGACATTTCCTCAAATAATTTTTATGAGAGAATTTACACGTTTCTCAGTAATGACATAGCCTACACGTGCGTTTGCACCTTGGGACGCTGCATAAATGTTATTCATATTAACTCAGCAGCACATGAAAACAGTCATGAGCTCTAAATGTACATATTATATAGAGCTATTTCACGATTTTAACATGATCTCTTTACAATAAATAGATAAGCAAACAAACAAACAAATAAGTAAATAGATATATATATATATGTATAAATAAATATACTCTTTACAAGGAGAGTAATCTGGTTTCATTTCTTACTTGAAATTAATTTACTTCATTATCATAAACAATAGGCAAAACATTTTTGAAGAAATAAACCATTGACTATTCTCACGTCATAAGACTACATAATTACATTTAACCATTGATTGCAACTTTATAGCAATAAAGGAAAAGTGAGCTGGCGGTATTGTTAGAGGGTCGGGGAAAATATCTTTTGACATTTGTTCTGTTTCTTTGGTATCTCAGTTGAAATCCTACTAGGATCAACATTTCCTTTTATCCTTTAGGGGGCGATAAATTAAGTACCAGTGAAACACTGGAATCGATATAATTAACCCCCCCCCCCCCCCAAAAAAATTTAGGCGTTGTACGAATAATAGAAAGGATTATTATTATTATCAAGGCGGCGAGCTGTCAGAGTAGTTAGCACGCCGAGCAAATTGCTTAGCGGCATTTCGTCCGTCTTTATGTTCTGAGTTCAAATTCCGCCCAGGTCGACTTTCCCTTTCATACTCTCGGGCTTGATAAATTAAGTACCATCGAAGCACTGGGATTGATGTAATAGACTAGTCTCCTGCCTCAAAATTTCAGGTCTTGTTATAGCTAGCTTTAGGACAAGTGACGAGTCAGAGGACTGCACACCCGATATTTGAAATGAAGGACGGAACGATAAGGTGTTATGTCCCACTCCTGCACAGACACTTTTGCAGTAATACATAGATCAACGAAATACAAAAGCGAAAGTCAAAGATATCGAATGTAAAGTTATCCATCATCTCACCATCAATATTTTGATACGTGGCAGAGGCCGAATTGTCGAAGAATAATATATTGAGGGGGATCTCACCGAATGGATATGGCCTAACTACTCTTAAAGACCACAGTACCGTACCAGGATGATGTATTGTCGAATATACAAAAGAAGAGGCAATGTGGCTTATAATGTACTGCAGGGAAGTTTCAAGCTGCTTCACAAGTTGTAGCAAAGCCCTTGAGCAGCAAATACAATCAGAAAGGGAACAGCTGAAGAATCTCCGACAATATTTTCCACGAAATATTGCTGTTCTCAAAGCGCTGCCAAATGAAACCCTTTCCTTAGCTGTGGCAGCGATACCAGAGAGGGAGAGTTGTGGTACAGATTTGTCCACATCAAACACGAGAGCAGCAAATTCTAGTCTCTATACTATATTGGATCATAATTTTGAAGTTTGAAAATGATGTCACGTAAAACTCTAAGAAGACAGTGACGATACAGTTGTTCACTCTATCATAACCAACGGCACCTTTTGAAACAAAATGGAGGTTAAAAACTAAAAAGATACGATTCCCAAGTTATCACTTTCTTTGAGCTCTCGCTGCTCCAAGGTAGGAAACACCCATTCAAATCGGTGCCAATCGCAGTAGGTGAACACGGTGATGTGTGCAGAGATCAGAAGCCGAGCGGCAGTGTTTTCACAGATCGGACAAGGAACCAATAAGCTGAGTGCTGGAGTCGGTCAAGCTGCAGCTGTAACGCACCTCACTCTGCGCTCATTGAGCCATTGACGGCGCTTTGTCTTGTCTGTTTCACAAGCTGGATGGCCGACGGTCCGATATCCTCATCGATCTTCAGCCAGAGCTTCCAAACCTCAAGGAAACAAATAGCAAGTAACATTGTAATATGCTAAAAATTAAGTTTAAAATGGAGCCAGAAAATGCAATAGCTATAGAATGTAATATTAAAACCATGTGAACGATATTTCTGCATAGCCAAGACTGGACAAAATAAACAACACACAAATAAACAAAGAGTAGAACGCAATGTTACCAATAACTGGTAGGATGACAAGAATTTTATCTTCGTACGCCTTTCTTTATCTTCCAATGGATCGCTGGCTTTCGATCATTTCCTCATAGAAGAGAATAGAAGACAAGCTATAAGAGAAGGCATGAAAGGACAAAAAGTAAATATGAGCACCAAAAATTGCTGGTTCCCTGCCGAAAACGACTTTAAAGCCTGAAGAGGTATCCCATTCTCAGTGCTACCACGAACATGACTCCCGATACATTCAAAAGAATAATCAGTTACCTATAAACAATAACGAAATTGTTGTCTTGCTAGTATTTAACATATGTTTTTTGTATTTTAAGAGACACTGTAGTTAACTGTATTTTCCCAATATCTCTATATACTGTATTTTTCCATCTTTTAGACAATGTCACAAGGTTCACTGAGATCGATCGCAGTATGCTTCAACCGTAAATAGGCCCGAATACTTGCAACAGGTACCTAAGATGCACGGCATGAAGTCGGGAGACAAGTTAAGTATACCACAAAAGAAGGTCATGATGGTATATGAAATCAGACCGTAAGGAGATGAAACAAATATTGATAGGGAACCAACTCCATATTCTTTACAGTTCAACCAACTCATTGACTTTTATTTGAACCTTTGTATCAAACCCGCAAAGATGAAATGCAATGTAGACTTCAGCCAGATTTGGACTTGATTGCTTTCTTGCATTTTTTAAAGCTTTTATTTTATGAATACTTTGAATCTGTACGCTATCAAGAATCTTTCAAGAACCATACCTCTCAGTAAACATTGCTATTACTTTGTTTATTTCTGTGCTGTTTATTTTGTTCAGTCTTGGTCATGAAAAGGCATCGATCACAGTTTTAACATTGCATTATTCTCTAACTCCATTTTAAACTTGGTTCTTAACATTTTCACAGTGTTACTTTTTATTTGTCCTGTCTTTTCACAACTGCTTGTCAATGCAGCGTCTATATATTCATTATTTTTAAATATTTTTTAAAGCTTCCTGAATCCCCTCCACCAGGTTTTTGTACGTGATTTACAACTATTTGCAATACTTTTGCCTTTGTTTTTTACTAGATATTTCCTAATTCCTTACACCAGTAATGTATATAATCTTTCTATATCAGGCTTTTAATACCGTATTCTAAATTCAGATATTCTAAATTCTTTTTGTTTTCTTTTTCTCTCTAGCTTCGTTAATTCTTTCTGTTCTGTATTAGTCTGTCTGGTTCATTGAGTCTTTAGTATTTATAAGCCTGTGTTTAGATTAATTCTCTTATCGATGTCTCTTTATCTAACATGATATTAGCGTTCATAATTAATTTTAGAATTTTTTTTTCTTAAAGTTTGCTTTGTTACATTTATCTAATCTTAACAACTCGCCTAAATTCGTCTAGGAAATCCATGTATTGTATGTAGCGATATTTCAGGATGCTTATCATCTGCAGCGTGTAACATCTTGTCTTGAAGCCATGGACACAAAAAAATGTTTGATTGTCCTCCTATAACACGTTCATTCATTTTTTTTACTATTCGGAGAACTGGCAGAATCGTTAGCGCAGCAAACAAAATTCTTAGCGTTATTTCTTCCAGTTTTAACTTCTGAGTTCTAATTCCGCCGAGATTGACTCTACCTCTCATCATTTTGGTGCATATGAAATCTACTACACCCCTTCCCCCAAAACTTTGCCACAATTTAAAACAATAATTAATACTAAGACAGCGAGCTGGCACATTGGACAAAATACTTAACGGTGTTTATCCCATCTTTATGTTCTGAGGTCAAACTCCGCTGCGGTCGACATTGTATTTCATCGAATGGGTAACGATAAAATATGTAATAGTTAAGCACTGCGGCCGAGGACATTCAGTAAACCTTTCCAGAAAATTTCAGGCCTTGTACCTATTGTAGAAAGAACTATCAAATCGGCGAGCTAGCAGAATCGATAGAGCATTAGAAAAAAATGTTTTCTGGCAGTTGTTCTGTTCCTTTACTTTCAGGATTCAAATTTCATCGCGGTCAACTTCGTCTTTTATCACTTTAGGATCGATAAAATGAAGTACGAAGAAAACGGGATCGGTGTAGTCTCTTGAACTGAATTGATTTAGTTTCTAATTTAGGCCTCGCTACTAAACTAGAGTTATTCCTTTGGATTTTCGTATATAATTGCGCATCTCTTTTTTACTTATTTCTATTTCTTTTGTTTCTATTTTCAATACGCATCTTATGGAGTTTCAATGCATCACACTTGAATAGATATTTCTATATAATTCAGAGATATATTGCCGTCTATTAAAATTCATGTCGTTTAGAAAATATTCTTATTACCTCATTATATTTAACCATGTTATCTGGGAGATGCTTTGTAATCCTTCTGTCTGCATATATCATAGATTATGGTTATTTTTCACATTATGTGATACATTTTATGTTTTATATTTATACAATGATTTTTGCGTGCATATTCTATACTCTTGGCATATGAAGTCTTCAGATCTTTCAACTCCATTTTGGCTAAGAATAGAACGGCAGAAACAACGAACCCATATTGTCTACAACTATATTTCGTGACTTAATTTTGGACGTTTATACCAGGCTTACATGTGATTCCTCAATCAGACCTTGTTCGATCTCAGCTTTGTGCTTCACCTTTCACAGCTAATACTGAATTTTCTCTTTCACTTCGGTATTGTTCAAACTAGTTTCACATTGCATACGTTACATTTGCTAACATGTTCTTAAGTTGTTTTGTAGTTCCATTTCAATTTATTTTATAATTCGTTTAAATAATTTCAATTGTAGTCTTAATACCTTCTTACTGAAATATTTTAACTCAGCCTGTTTTTATTTTGTTGGTCTATCTAGAGGCAACAATTTCCACTATCTTTTTTTTTTAATATTTGTATTATTTCGTCTGATTAATTTAAGTATGAATTCTCTAGAGTCAATTCATCAGTTATAATACATTTATTTCCTAGTGTAATATAATAATATTTTTCGCTAGGCTTACCCCAATTACTCTTCTATCTTGTCCTAGAGTACGATTATAGGGTTTCTACTTGAATCCAAGCATTTTCCTACAAATTAAATTTGAATTTATCATCTTCAAGATCCATTACATTTCAAATATGTGCATCATTTCAAGCAACATCAGCAAGAATACACATGGATAGCTATGCAGTTAAGGAATCCAGATAACCACTGTGTAGTAGGAATTCAATATCTGCTATGGCACTTTCAACAAGTGTCTCCTTCCACACCGTTGGGCTCAACAATACTTTGTAATATTTGGTAAACGGAAACCGGGCAGATATCTGTTGCATATGTTTATATATATATATATATATATATATATATATATATATATATATATATATATATATATATATATATATAGGATAAGAACAGGTGCATACATTGCAGTATGAACGGTTGGTTGTGTTATCTCCTCTTAAGTCAACGTTCAAATTACATATCATATGTCTCGAGAACGATGAAAGAAGTTGTCATTTATGAAAACATTCAAAGGCGGTGCTCCAGAACAACGAAGGAAAATACAAGCGTTAACATATACGGCTTTGATTATAAATTGAAGCTTGTTTCTATAACTTTGGGAGGAAAATATCATCATCGTCGTCGTCATCATCATCATCATCATCATCATCATCATCATCATCATCATCATTATTATCGTCGTCGTCGTCGTCATCGTGGTCATCATCATCATCGTCGTCACCATGCATTATATTTAGCTTGTCTCTTCCCTTCATACGATCCTTCGCCCTCGTAATCCTCTTCGACATCGTTTACATCGTGAATCCCTCCATCGTACCATGTTGTCTATCAATTGTAGTTGTGTGTAAAATGACATCTCATTATGATGTCACTGAGAGCTATTTAGTATGGCAATTATTCACGATAGTTTTCTATTCAGAAATCATCATTAAATATCGGTATCACATGAATGTTCTTTGTTGAATGCTAAGCAGTAAGTAACTTCTCCTCTACAGATTTTTCATTCATCCGAGCTTTCTCTGTTAATTTGTTATTTACACCGAAACCTTCAATGGACATTAAACACGCTTTTTATTTGTGTATAATTACTGCTTCGAATTCTCATTCAAGTGTATAATGATTTATTCTATAGAAATAGTTTTGCAGGTGCACAGGTTATATATAGGAGAAAGAAATGGGTTACAAAAGAAAATGTTAGAGGTTACGGATGAAGAATGTTATAAAGGAAGAATGTTAAAGAAGAATATTTGGAATGTACAATTTAACTTTCATGCCTTTCTCAAATGCATTGACATCATACATTAGATTCTCTTTAGGACCACTCAGGCCCTTCGACAGTTTTAGTGCCTAGCAGGTTGGGGGGTTTCAAAATATTCTGAGTGGGCACTAATTTTTAATATTGCTAAAATGGAGTTTTGAAATGAGAGTATTACTGTAAATCTGAGAGCGCACTATTGAATTGGAAGAGCCTCTTAGCGACAGGTATGACAGCGCCAACTTGTCTCAGGTTACTTTTATTGGAGCTCATTCTGTTGAGAGCCTTTGTACAAGTCCGTCGTTTATGGTCAACCAGTTTCCTTGGCAATGTTTTTGACAGTACTTTCCATATTGTATGTGGAAAGCATTTCCAGAATAACTTCATTACTGGATAGTATTGAAACTGACATTTCAGCTGGCATATCTCATATCCTTCTCTTCCCACTGATTCCAAGCTATGGTAAATGTCATTTTCCCAACAAGCATAGAATCGCATCGAACCCGCAACTTTCTTATTGCGAAACTATCTTCTTGACCATTCGGCTACCCTGTGTCCACTACATCTTACAATACTTACTAGAAAGAACTTATTGAAATTCTATATGGTATTACTTCAGGTATTACTATATGGTATTAATTCAGTGGGGAGAATTTATAATCAACAACATTTTCATTGAATTGTGTTTGGTACTTTAATACATTCTATTGAGTAGCGTTCGTGAGGGTGCATGGCCTAGTGGTTAGGCTGTTGCAGTTACGACCGCGAGATCATAGTTTCAATTCTGCACCGAGTGGTGCATTGTGTTCTTGATAAAAACAAACACTACAACTCCCGTAGCTCTGCAATCAAATCGACACCTGAAGACCGGAGGGAGTGAACTAAGGAACACCACAAATACTTGCTCACTATGAACAAATTATTTTGCACGGATTGAGCAAGAAATAGCAGAACCTTATTTCTAGGACTACGAGAGACTACCTTCATTTAGACGTCTCCACTCGATTTTTATTTTTACCTAAATATACTTCTTTGCATGATACTGTTGTTGTCTGTGGTCATGTTCTTTTTTCTGGTCTTATTGGTCTTATTTCTGCTATTGTTGCTGTGGTCAATCAAACGGATACTACAGTAACGTTCCATTGTGTAACCATCCTGTTAATATGTATACCATGATTCGTATTGTCCAATGTAGTTTATTTTCTGTGATATGTATATATATATACATAATATATATTTATATATACATATATATATATACATATATATATATATATATATATATATATATATATATACATACATATATACATACATATATATATATATGTATATATATACATATACGTATATATATATATATATACATATACGTATACACACATATATATATACATATATGCAGAGAGAGAGAGAGAGAGAGAGAGAGAGAGAGAGAGAGAGAGAGAGAGAGAGAAAGAGACAGACAGACAGACAGAGACGGAGAAAGAGGAGACTGAGACAGCTAGACAGACAGAAACAAAGAGAAAATGAGTAAGAGAGAGCGTGTGAGAGAGATAGCGTAGATACATACACACACGTGTGTGACTGTGTGTGCGTGTGTGTGCGTGTGTATATGCATATGTATGTACGCTTGTAGGAAGATATTGATATTCATATATACGTGCGCATACACACACACACACACACACACACACACACACAAGCACGCAGAATAGTAAAACATAATCTTAGCCTCGTGCGTAAGCAACAGCGTAGAGAACTTATAGATAACGGGTTGTAATAAAAAAAAAATTATCTGACATCGACTATAAATATATACCCTGTTTACCTATCTACCGCGATGCTTCATAAAAGCGAGATTTAGACTGAGTGTACAATGAATAGTAACTGAAATATATAAATAAGCAAATAAATATATAAATTTTGATTACTTCAACTTCAGTTACGTCATAAAAACATTACATTTTCATCAGCCGCCAGAAACGTTGAACTATTTCATCGAAGAAGATGTTTGACGTCACAGCCGATTATATTCGTTTTAATTCATCTCAAACACCCCCACCCCTAACCAAAAAAACTACTATTAATACACAAGATAGCTTGTTGAAAAAATATCTCATTAGTGTTATTGTATCTATTATTTTATTTTGTTTTACTTTAACACATATTTATCTTTTTTTCTAACCCTCTTGCCTTTATGCAAACAGACTGAAATTTATGTTCAAAGAGATAAATATGCCGAAAATCTCAATGTACTATTATGGCGGATGAACATATAGTCTGTCATACATACACCCAAACATACATACATACATACATACATACACTCAAACATACATACATACATACATACATACATACATACATACACACACATACGTGCATACATACATAAGTGAGAGTGTGTGCGTGTGTGTAGATATGTGTGCGTGTGTACATATATGCAAGTGATGAATATGATTACGAGATGTACCGCACCCAAATGCCTCGGATATCTAGACACGTGATAGTAAACTGGCTTTTGCAACACACATGCACACATACACACATATACGTGGGTATTATATAATATATGCTTATATACACACCCGCCCACTCACACGCACACACACACAAGTACATATACACACACACACACACACACACACACACACATATATATATATATATGCACATGCATACATACATACACATACATACATACATGCATACATACATACATAATTACATACATACAGAAACTCCAGGATGGGAACGCTCCTGGAAGAGACTTGATTGTTGGATATTGGTACAAGAAGCTAATATTTTACCGACTATATTTTATCAATCTGTACTAGTAAACTTTCATTGGGAACAGTAGCATACGACACTGGTAAGCTCTGGCAGAGACGAAATTGATCTCCAAATGTAGAACCACCCACATGGCAAAAAACTACCGGCCAATTCCATGTCAGAACATGATGTATAAGATATATACAGCATGTTTAAAGCTCTTCCTCCAAGACCATTTTGAAACCAATAACATTATCACAGCAGAACAAGCAGCTGGGAAGAAGGGAGTTTGGGAATGTGCCGAGTAATTTCTAATCAACAAAACTGTGATGTCAGAGGTGCGACAACATAGGACGTAAACACAGCAACACCGGATGTGTAGCGGTGGTGGCAGATAAAGACGCAAAGCCCAGCCTCATATATATATACATATATCTACACATACACACATACATACATGCATACATACATACATACATACATACATACATACATACATACATACATACATATATATATATATATATATATATATATATATATATATATATATATATATATATATAGCACTCTCCTTACTAAACGATAACTCCTTCTATGAAACTATCACCAACTATAAACAACAAAAAGCTCTCAAAAACCTCACCACCCTTATACTCCAACAAGGTCAAGGACTCACGGACAAAGAAAAAGATTACATCACTAATTTCAAATGCAAGCCCAGCCTCTTCTATGGCCTCCCTAAAATCCATAAGAACAAATCCATCACCGAAGCTTGCAAACTCTCCTCTGAAATCTACATCAACATCAAGGCACCGGAAGATTTAAAACTAAGACCCATTATAGCAGGCACCTCCTGCGAAACACATCGCTTAAACAATTTCTTGGACATTCTTTTGAAACCTTTCGTAAGCCACATCAAAAGTTTCATCAGAGATGATCTTGACATGCTCAATCACCTCCCGAAAACAACAAACGAGGAGTCACTCTTGGTTTCTTTTGACGTGGTAAACCTTTATACAAATATCCCTCATGAATATGCGATTGAGGCAATTAAATTCTGGCTGCACAAACACCCAGAAACATTTCCTAATCGCATCAACACAACTTTCATCATAGAATCACTTAAGTTCATTCTGACCAACAATTACTTCCTGTTTGCAGACACATACTTTCGCCAAAAATGTGGTATCGCGATGGGTACTAAAGCTGCACCAGTCCTTGCGAACCTCATAATGGGTTTTTTTGAATTAACACTATATGAAACCTCACGTCAGAAATTTGGACCCCTTTTCCACATCTTTTTAATGGATAACTGGAAAAGATATTTGAATGATTGTTTCATCATATGGAATGAACCCTATGAAAAACTTCTAGAATTCAAATCCATTCTTAATAACATACATCCTAACATTCAATTCACTATGGAATTTAGCAAACATCATCTCCCTTTTCTTGATCTCTTAATCATAAAAACACCTAATAACCAAATCACAACCGACATCTACCACAAACCTACAGACTCACAACAATACCTCCTTTTTAGCTCATGCCACCCAAAACACACCAAGATAAATATCCCCTTTAATTTAGCTAAAAGAATTTGCACCATTGTCTCTGACCCAACCACTCGAGAAATACGCTTACAAGATCTCAAAAAAACACTGTTACAACGCCAATATCCCTCCACACTCATAGATCTTGGAATAAAACGTGCCAAGGAACTTGACAAAAACACACTAAAAACCAACCAACATAATAACACACCCAACCCCAAAATACTTCCATACATCTCCACCCATAACACCAATAACATCGAAGCATTCACCACAATTAAACAAACCCTCCCCTTACTCACCACAGACCCGAAAATGAACAATATCATTAATACACACAAAGTCCTTAAATGCAAAAGGCAACACAAATCTTTGAAAACATTATTAACCAATTCCAAACTACATACACCACTTCCACCCCCATCAGTTAAAACATGTGCACGCCCTAATTGTGGCACCTGCCCCTACCTACTTGAAGGCTCTGAATTTACCTTCAAACAAGGAACAAAGTTCAAAATTAAAACCAATTTCTCTTGTTCCTCAAGTAACCTCATTTATGTCCTTACTTGCGCAGGTTGCCAAAACTTCTATATCGGACAGACGAGCCTCCCATTACGTAGAAGAGTAACTGTCCATAAGGAACAAATAAACCTCCCTCAATACCGCCAAATTCCACTCAGTGGCCACATAGACTCTTGCGCCAGAAACAAAAACCCTAAATTCATTATATTCCCTTTCTATCAATGTAAAGACAGAATCTCCACACAAGAAAGAATCAACAAGGAGAATCTTTTCATAGAGAAATTCCAACCATTTCTTAACACACACAACATACACACCCCTCAGTGACCTTATTTATCTATGAACAGACACAAACTTCCTTTTGGGAAAAAAAGAGTTCATAACTCTAACTAAAAACACTTGTCTCCCCTTACACACACTTCCTGTTTTGACACCACATTTCCTGCTTAACACAAACTTTTAACCCTTTTTTAAAACCTAACAAAACTCTCAACTCTCATGCATCCTTATTTTTCCTACCAATTTATACATGAACTACTATTGAACTACAAAAGCTCAAAGACAATATAATGTATGGGTATAATTATTTTTTTATATATTATTGTTTTATATATTATTTTCTTCATTTTGTACTTTTTTTGTACTTCTTTGTAAAAAAACATTTTCATTCTCCTTCTTCTTGATAATTTGCTTCATCGCAATGAAAACCGGTTAGAAAAAATCTTTATTAAATTATGCTTCCAGTTCAGCATTCTGGCTTTTTTTCATTTTCCTATATATATATATATATATATATATATATATATATATATATATATATATATATATATATATATATATATATATATATATATATATATACAGTTGAATAAAATTACAACATGGTCTGGTTTTCACATTTTTTATTATTGCATTTAAAAAACAAAAATTTACAATGTTGACGTGTGTTAAGCATTAAGAAAATATTTTGTAATGATCATAAAGTTCAATTAGCGCTTCCATACGTCCGTATTAATCATCAGATTTCAAAATGTATTTAACTGACAGTTGCGCTCTTAACAACAGTAAAATGACTGATTTCTTCTTCCTTTTCGAAGGCTCCGACAAGCTGAACATTCCGAATACGTATTTGACCAATTAGTATGCAGTATTAATGCCAGTGTTTGCCGGCCGCACCGATATTACCGGCCTAGTTCCCGCCTTTATTTTAACCAATTAGCTTGCGGTTTACATATAATGGTTTTATGAGTTAGCAATCTTAGTTGTTTCGATCGTTTTTTATTTCAATCGGTGATTGTCTTCTGTAGTCTGTGTACATTCATATGTTAAAGGTAATTTTTAATCCACATCATTAACTCGTTGTTATATTATTGTTGTTATTTCCGTTCAGAAAATGTTTGGACATTTTAATGAAACGTTTGTCTTTTATCTTTCTACTAACCTCATTTATGTCATGTACTTTGTGGAAAGGAAGAATTAGAAACATTTTCTGACCACTTATTTCTCTATGTCGCTCAACGGAATTCGGCGAAAATTAGAGTTCCGAATTTGTTGTCGGTGAACACGTGAAACAACAAATCTTGAACACTAATGTTCACCTAGTTCCATCGAGTAAACATATAGAAACATGTGTTCAGAAAATGTCTCTAATTTTTCCTTTTCGCAAACTACATGACACAAGTGAATTTGGAAGAAAGATAAAAGAAAAACGTTTTATTATAATGTCCAAACCTGTTTTGAACGGAAATAACATCAATAATATAACAACCAGTTAATGATGTGGATTAAAAAATATCTTTAACATATGAATGTAAACAAATTACAGAAGACTCCCACCGATTTAAATGAAAACGATCGAAGCCAACAAAGTTATATAAAAAGGAAAAAGTCAATCATTTTACTGCATTTATCAAGCAATCAACTCAACTGTCACTCAATACATTTTGAAACCTAATGATTAATACGAACGAATGGAATCGCTAATTGAACTTTATGAACATTGCAAAATATTTTTTTTAACGTTTAATACACTTCAACATTTCCCCCCAATTTTTTTTAAAATATAAAAATAAAAAACATGAAAACCACTTATATATATATATACAACAGGCGTCTTTCAGTTTCCGACTATCCAATCCACTCACAAGGGTATAGTTGAAGACATAAACCCAAGACTGAAGACATAAACGTGGGACTGAACACGGAACCATGTCGTCGGTGAGCACACTTGTACCACATAGTCTGCGCCTACACACATACATACATACACACACACGCATGCACACATGCACATACACGCATACACGCATGCACACATGCACATACACGCATACACGCATGCATACTACGTGATTATTTACACACTGGACAGGCAGCTTATTGTTGCTGCGGAGTCCTTGTACAGCGTCAGTGTTCGGGTAAATGGTGTAAAACGTAGCCTTTCAAAGTGGGTATTTGGTTCGGCAGGTGATGTGTTATGAGCTGGGAAGACAAGAGGTGGATGACAATCAGTACCAACATCAATTTGTGTAGAATCTGTGAATTGATATTTGGAAATGGATATGGCACTATTTACCTTGTCAGAAAGTTATCTTCAGCATGCTCTAAATACGTTCGCTGCCGAGTGCTGTAATGCAGAGAAGGGATTAGAACGATTGTAGCTAAAATTTAGAATCACAACATCGCTGACTTTATTTTCCCTATTTCATCTGCTTATTAAATAAGTACCATTATTATAATGGACGTCAATCAATACGAGTTTTGTTCTTTTGCTTAAGATAGAATCAACGTTACTCTTATACTTTAAAAAGGAATCAATAACGACAAAAAGCGTACATTAGAGTGACACTTCATTAACTATTCAACACAATTTCATTCTAGAAAGATACGGCATCTTAATTGAAGTATAAATCTCTTAATGGTTGATACAAAACCTATGTTTATTCGTCATGTAATGTATCTAGGAGAAAATCAGTCGGGTGAAACCCATCCCTCTCTAACGTACATTGTACATGTTGAATTTCATACTTCAAGGTGGTGTTATAACATTGTGTGATAAGTTTAACACTCAGCGATTGTACAGTTGTTTTTGTTTTAACCATCGCAGTCCAGCTCATGCTGGAGCATCGGTGATTCTGCCTTACAAATTAGGTTTAATGAAACCTTTCGAGAAATGTTGTTGCCTGGTCATAGGTCATTCCTAATTGAACATACCTGTGATGAAAGCACACCAACACATCCCTTTTTGTCATCACAGACATTGTGTATCCAATATACATTATAACATATAGTGTTAGGGGTCACAATTCTAAAACGGTAGAGTATAATTTAAGTGAAATGTGGTTGCTGTTTCTAGTATTTTGAACAAGCTTGTAGGGGCTGCCAACAGATTTCAACCATGGTTGTATCACCTAGAAGGTGACAGTATACGAAACAGGGCATCTTTGAGATAAAGCTTCATATTTATATGATCCTACAATCTATAGCTGAAACCTACGTGAGATGCATCTCCATGATCACTAAATCTTTTAAGAATAGCAGTCAAATATTCACTAAATGATTGGCCTATCTTTTTCCAAAAGTTTATATCATTTAATGCATTATTCCTATAAAAAAAAAAGCCCGGGATAGTCATAATTTAGAATATCTTCGATCGCGTGTCTGCACCATCTGGACTCTCTTCGAACTCATCAACAATGATAACTGCGAGATAACATTAGTGAGGAAAATTATAAATACACTGAAATACACAAACTGTACCCGAGAGAGCTCTCAGTGTGTTAACTGATGTTTAACGGACAGGTTTTATCGACAAAATATTTAATAACGGAATAAATTAAGGTTAACGTAAATATAATATGATCTCGTGAAATGTCCACCTGTCAAACAAATTTTACAAGACTAGTTATACAGAATTACCAATGTTATTCTTAGTATTTAAATTGAACAGAAAACTAAATGACAGTTCACATATATACATTGTTGCCAGTGTCAATGTAGGAAAAATGTCATGACATAACGCGATCTTTCTATGAACTTCGAACTTAACACTGATTAAAAATTATGAATTCGAGATAGAAATGCGAAACTTTAGAAGTCATATTAAAAAATAACATAACATCATCAAGGAAGAAATGAATACGAGACTCAGATTGAGAGCGGATATAAAAACCTATGAAATTTGTAAGGTGGCACGGTGTAGGGTGCTAGGAGAAAGGAGTACTTTCACGTTTCAAGGATTGTTTTTCCTGAGACAAATTTCGAAACAGATTTTCTTTGCGATAATTGATTTTGTTGGAAATATCAGACCGGACATGATGGGTAAGTGGAGAAGCGTCCGTATCGAAATATCATGTTGTTGAAATTAAAACATTATCATAACCACGGCCTTCGGTCTGTCTAAAAGAGTCTTAAATGTAAAAGAAGGTTTATGTACTGTGTATTGAATTAGCTTTCCAATGTAGTGTACAGGGGTATTATTTGAAGTTAAAATTGAAATACGATTACAAAACATCAATTGATTAATTCGTTAAATAAAACAACTTGAACAGGTGAAAAATGATCGACAATCTTTTCCCGAAAATATCACTGTCCTCAAAGCGCTCCATTAGGAAATCCTTTCTTTTGTTAAGGCAGCGATACCAGTGAGGGAGTGATTGGGGTAAAACTTTATCCACATCAACCACAGGAGCAGCTGTTTTATGTATACAAATGGAAGTATAGCAACAGAAGCACAAGTATAAACACTTTTTAAACACACAACCAGGAAGGTAAAACGTTAAATGGAATGCGATGCAAGAAGGTTATCGTTTTCATTTAAATATCCTTTTGACAATTAAAGCGGTGTTACACATGAATACAGGTATAACCTAATGATGATGAGATCTCTTTGAAAGTCTTTATTGCTGATGTTATTATTGTTCTGATTCTACAAATTCAACCACGACATGACACAGCCATAAGAATACGGTTTATTTGATTGAGATGTAGTTTTCCAAGGTGTATATCATACAGTTTCTACAGCTTTTACCATATCTCTACGTAATTCGGTTGCTAAGTTTAGCAGGTAAATGACTTGTTACTTCACGGTTTCTGATACATATATGTACACACACACACACACACACACACACACACACACACAGAGCTACATATATAGCTATATATATATATATATATATATATATATATATATATATATATATATATATATATATATATATATATATATATATATATATATATATATATATATATATATATATATATATGAATATATATATATATATATATATATATATATATATATATATATATATATAGCTGTGTTTGTGTGTGTGTGTGTGTGTGTACATATATGTGTTCGTGTGTGTAAAATATAAGTTAGAGGTTATGCAACCATCTGAGGGATAGATGTATCCGTAGGCACTCCTGGTGTATTACTTCAGTATACATGGTCCTCATTATAAGGTATACGGTAGTAGGCAATTTAAAGGTAAAACCCTGGTTTAATATACAGAGAGACGATAAGACATAATTAAGAGTGAGGAGTGGATCTTTGGTGTTTTAAAGTCATTTAATTAAACAATGACTTTCAAACACCAATGATCCACTTCTCATTGTTAATTATTGCTCCATTTCTTATCCTCTCTCTCTCTCTCTCTCTCTCTCTCTCTCTCTCTATATATATATATATATATATATATATATATATATATATATATATATATATATATATATATATATATATATATATATATATATATATATATATATATATAAATATATATATATATATATATATATATATATATATATATATATATATATATATATATATATATATATAAATATATAAATATATATATATATAAATATATATATATATATATATATATATATATATATATATATATATATATATATATATATATATATATATATCAAACTGTGCATGGCATCATCCAATATCATCGGCTCATGTTGCAGTCTATATATCCGAAATCTTTCTGTGCCATCCTGATATGGCAGCAAACCTCTCCTAAATCACAAAACATAAACGAGGAGTGTACTACCTTCGTATTGGTTACTTACCAGCGTCAACGAAAGGTAATTAGTAGTCTCCTAATTTCATCCTTTACAAGTACATATTTCTTCATTCCTTCTTGCTTTTGCGTTCCTTTTACTTCGAATGTTACGCTTCAGTTTGTTCCGCTGTGCACTTAGGCCTTTCTGTTTGTTTTCTAAATCGCTGTAATCCATCTGTTTCTGATGTTCGTACATCAGAACTCACTTTTGTGTCAATTGCATTTTTAATAAGTTAACCCCTAAATATTTTCCGCTAATCTATTTCTATTTTTCTTTTGCATGTGATCGAAACATTGGATTTTTGGAAGTGTTTTTATACACTAGAAACAATAACCAAATCTTCTTGAAATCACATGCTAATGTTTTCCAAAAAGAAAAGAAAAGTTTTTAGATAATACAGAACTCAATAAACAAAAGGAAAGAATCGTTACAAACGAAGTACGTTTCGTCAAATGTCTATTATGTATAACGTCGAAGTAAAACAAAACCTCTATCAACAAAAACATACATATAAAAAAATACTTTTCTATTTACGCAAATAAATTATTTTTGCAAGTCATTAAAAATCTCCATTGCACTGCAAGTGAAAAAAATAAAGGAGAAAATTGCCAGGAGATAATATAGTTTGTAAAGTTCATAAATTTTGGAAAGCTCTCAGGCTGGTGGGCAGAATAAACTGCTGAGGTTTCGGGGCTGGATTTCGACTAAAGAAAAAGGTTAGTTTGGAAAACACAATATTCTGTTCCGCTCAAGGCTTACGTAGTTACAAACTCTGCGAAATTACATTTGCCGATGAAGACCACCTACGCTTCTTTCCGAATCTTCGGCATATTTACAATTTACTGTTAAAGATTAGAGAAATCTTGAAATAAGAACAGCAACAATAATAATCATTCTTCTTATTATTATTCTGCTTAGTATTATTATTATTATTATTATTATTATTATTATTATTATTATTATTATTATTATTATTATTATTATTATTATTATTATTATTTTGTTGTTTTTGTTTTACTTCTTTCGATTTTCATCATCCGCTGTTTGCTGGTAATACAGAGTGAGTGAGAGAAAGAGAAAACAAGAAAGAGAGAGAGAGAGAGAGAGAAAGAAGAAAAAATGCATAACACCCACTCATAAACAATTTAGGTAGATAGGGGAACAGAAATAATCCACCTTGCACTGCATTGGATAAAAAAAAAACGGCAAAACAAATATGAGGCTGGTAAAACCGGAGGCTGCATAACATCACGAGACAAATAATCTCGTACTTTCCCCATTCATTCTCACATTATGCACTCTCTCTCTCTCTCTCTCTCTCTCTCTTTCATTTTCTCTGTTGTTTTTCTATTTCTTTTCTCGCTCTTTTTTTCCGTTTATCATTACATATACAAACCCACAGTAATGAATACATGTTATCACATGCCTACAGAGATTCTACAAACATGCTATCACATGCCTACAGAGATTCTACAAACATACTCACAGATAGAAACTTTCGTGCGTACTTACTCACGTATACATACATACATTCAAGCATACATAAATGCATACATAGATATAGGTGTGTGTTTGTGTGATCTGTGCTTGTGTATATATATAAATATATCTAATATACATATATGTATGCTTATATTTGCATATGTATGTATTTATGGATGTATACGTTGATTATATTAATACCCAAACTATCAGAAGGATATTGTAGGTCTATAATGGCAGATTGCAAGACAGCAGGTCTTCCCAGTTTAATTTCTTTAATACGGATGTCATTCTGAATAAGGGTAAATAGATCTGAAAAAGATCAAATCTTACTACATATTTTGAATTCTTGATTTGAATGAGTGGAGAAATTTTGTTTTTGTGGGTCGAGTATTTTTGTTACCCTATGTGTAACATAGGGTAACAAAAACATATTTTACATAACACAACTTTCTTGGTAGGGTATGGAGTATATACTTAATCTGTGAGTAGAAGTCAAAACTTAACATGAATTAAGACTTCAATTTCTTGATATTCTTCGCATCAGAAACCTGTTTTGATACGTTGTACTTCAAAACCTACAACTACATGAACATATTTGAAGTTTGGAATTTCATTTTTATAAAAACGTAAATCAAGATTCCTCTAATGCTGTTTTTTACAGAGATACGAGACTTGCCGTATACCACCACAACATGAACTGGCATGGACAAACACAAAGGCATTGATTAGCTCTTTTAAACATTTCGGCTTCAAGATTTCTATAATTACAAAGCAAAAGATAATATATTTCCAAAGTGCAGCACTAGTCCTAAACAATGACAAGCATCACTCCTACTGTACAATCAATACAGAAATACTATACATAAAAATGACCTCAAATCGCGTGCCCACAACTAGGCAGTACACTACCAACAACAGTAACAGAGGCATACCTACCCTATCATCGGGTTTATAAATAGTTAACTATTCTGTACAACTATGCAGCTGAGATCTTGCTAAAGGCGATTTTTAACACTAATTTAAAACACATAGAATAATCCACATAAAATAATATCAAGTATAAGGCTAACAAAATAGTGTGTTATAATGCCCCCGTAGTTTAAATATACCCTTACCTTGATTAATTGTCACTTTCCATCCGTACACAGATAAGATAAAATTTTCAGATGAATTCTGTGAAAGCAAAAATCGCTACATGTGCTTTATAGGGTTACAAGTTTCTAACAACACACGCAACTCTATTAACACATGCATCAAGAGAACTCGGGTATAAATGAGAAGACACTCCACTTGATTCCCATTGGCTAGAAAAGGAAATAAATAGGAGCATATGTACGTTCGGTTGACCTCACTCCAGATCCGGTTCTGTGCCTCTCTCAGCCATTTAGCATCCGCAACTTGAACCATCTTCTCCTGGTCTTTTATCGTCTCCGATTATGTGCGTTTGTCTAACTCGGTGTATGCAACTACGCTTCATGTATTGATACTTACTTGGTTTACATGCTCTTCTCACGTCCACTTTTCATACTTGTTATGTTTTATTAAGTGGCCTGTACTTTTCTCTGCATCTTTACCCATTGACAATTATTTGGAATTTTCATTGATTTAGAAAATGCTTATTTTTATTCTTCTTTGTATACTTCTAATATTCTATTGCATATTTTTGACCATTGTCTATGTCTCTGCTCTATGATGTTTAACTGGCAACACACGCTGCTCTATCTGACTTTCTTTTTACATCTTTCATAGTTTTGTAATTGTCGATTCTATAATTTCAAACTAGATGTTGGGAATAACAGGTGAGTTTATCAAGGAATGTTGTTGATAGTGACAGAGGAGTTAATAAATAAAATATTGATTTCATATTTTGGTAATATGCTAGAATTGGTGGGAGGGGGTTCAAGTCGATTATATTGACCCCAGTGCTCAACTGGTTCTTATTTTATCCACCTCCAAACAGTGAAAAGCAAATTCGATATTGATGGCATTTGAAGTCACAATATGAAGTCACGATTCTGCCAACTCGCCGTCTCAGGTAATAAACAAAATATTAACAGATATTGATAGAAAGCCATTAAATTTAATGGGAGGGTTTGAATCGATTTCATCGACTCAAGTAATTGATTAGTACTTTGTTTTATCGACGCCGGAAATTGAAGGTGGAATTGACATGTGCAATTTTTCACACATGAACAAGACAACATAAAACACACAGTCTTTAAACAACTTAAAGGGTGAATTAATAATAAGTAAAAATGCAGCAAATTTCAGTGTAAGCAGAGAGAGAACATATATGCTCTGTAATGAAATTATGAAAAGAAATAGAGATAAATTTCAATCTGTGAGTTTTTAGGTGATCACAATGCGAAATACGCCCTAGCAAACGTCCAGAGACGGTGGTCTGTAAATAAGTTAACACTATATATATATATATATATATATATATAGTTCAAATTTGCAGAAAACAAAAAACGAAGACACATGTATTAGTTTTACGCTCGGAAGAAATGGAAGTAAATGTATGTATATATGTATATATATTCATACTAATTTCCACTCATTTACCTATTATAATCTACAAAATTTTTCGTTGCGACTTCCAACCTTTTCAATAGTCGTTGGTTCTGTCCGTTATCACAATTGCGTTTTGTTTTGTTTTCTTTTTTTGTGTATATTGTAATATTATTTTAATAAGACATAGATGAGACACCAGGAAACTTAATATAAACTACCTGGGAGAATCGTAATCGTTATATTTATTGGGAGTTTCGTTAAGTTTTTGCTTGGGCAAAACTCATTCACTGCATTTATAGTTACGCCTACTGTGCTTATCTGAAACGTTTAATTTTTCTTTTTTTGTGTCATTGTGATAACCCCAGAATAGTGCTATTCTATCAGAAGAATAAACAACTGCATTTCAAACTTCACCATCCATGTCATCTTTCTGTACGTTTTAAATTACGTTTTTCCGGTTCATCCATGTTGTTTTTATGATTGCAAGCAGGACATGATTTAATGGAGATATGACTGCTATGTCTATTAGCACAAAGAACTTGATAGTGGTTCCTTCGTTGGATTCTATATATGCTAATATATCTCTCTCTTTACATCGCAGCTTTTACCGAAATTCGATCGTTCAGTCTATTCCAGATTATTGCAGACTTTTGATGAATTTGTTCACGTCAGTGTCAACCCAAACATCCTAATCTAGATATGTTACATTCCAAAGAATCGATAATTAAGTTTCGTAGATATTAATAAACTCTTATTTTTTATCGATGATGTAAACAAGGATTGAATAGTAAATATATCAGTAAATATATCAAGACAAAATAGAATTTTGCATTGATAAACACACTGAATGAAGGCATGAATAACACACAAATGCCTAATCAGAATTGAAGCCAAGTTTTCTTTGTTGACACCTCAGGGGTGTTTAACTCAACGATCGAAATAAAGTCCTAAAGTTCAATAGATAAGACGATAAACCATAAGAATTCTATATTTGTCGTGCTAAGAAATGACCTAAAGGTATTTAGCGAAAGTGGCTGTAATCATTGTCAGAATAAATAGAAAAACATTTCAAAACCAAATCAGATTCTAGAACTAACAATATTAAAGTGTTGCATAAAAAGAAAATAATGTCTACGAGAATATGCATGAATAGAATTTAAAGTGAATGTTTAACTAGAAATAAGTTGTAAATTTAGTATTGCTCGGATGATTGCTTATTATCGGTAAATATATCTTGCATATATATATATATATATATATTACATGCATGCGTGTATATATTAACCCTTCAAGATCGGGTATAAATAGCAAGTCTTTTTACGTGGAATGCAAAACAAAAAGGGAAAAATACAAGTTGATAATCAATCAAATAGCTTATATCGCAAATGTGGCTTATATACCACACCCGTCATCAGAATTTAGCAGTATGTCAGTAAGCCGCACCCGTCTTCTGTGGAAGACATGATGTTGGCCTAAAGGTGCAAATAAAGTTATATTATAAATACATACACAAATATACGTAAGTGTATATGCAAGGAAATAAGTAAAAGAATGCAAAATGAGATGGACAAATTAAAAAAAAAAGGTTTCATTAGTATAACGCTAAAAAGGGAAGGAAATAATATTTGATGTTTCGGGCACAAATCCGTCATTGGAAAAACAGAAAGAAAAGAAAGAATGGGCGGAGAAAGTCAAGGACCAAGTAGTAATACAGTTCTGTGGGGTAGATTTAGGAAGAGCTGAGGAAGTGAGGTGGTGTGTACATGCATATGAGGGTTTCCAAACATATAGATGGCATAAGGGGAAAATGTGTGTGCAGTGGTGTAGAGTGTAAATACCTTCTTGAGTGTAGGAATATAGTGTGTAGCTGTGAATGTATTGTAGGTGGAAAGGCATGAGGAAGTAAGGGAAATCAGATATGAATTTTTTAACGCTTGAGCTGACATGTTCTCTTCTATATTTATACATATATAAAGTCCGCCAAAAACGTATACCCACTTCAGGAAAGGAAACATTTCCCAAAATATTCACCTTGTATAAATATCCCTATAAATATAATACCACTCTCGATGTTTTAACAAATTGTGGTAACACTGAATAAATTTCAATAACAATGAATAAAAAAATGTATACGCCATTTTTCCTTTCCTGAACTGTGAATACAAATGTCGTGGTGGCGGTCATGTTGGAGCACCACCATGGTCTTTCTGACTTCCTCAGTCTGGGTTTTTCACATCACCACTCCCGTATGTGCCTTTGTCTCAGATGTTGGTACATTTCGTTTAAAAGGGAGTTTTATTCCGCTGTCCTCGTCTGTACCTCATGTCAGGCCGTTGGGTCATCCGGTATTGTGGTGAGGTGGATGTCTAATTCCCTTTTGAAGGCATCTAGTTCCACCTTATACAAAGTTCTTAATTTTTGTGGCAGGTATTGAAGAGTTGTGGACCTTTGAACCCTAGACCATTGCAGTACCTGGTCCTGAACGTAGATGGAGTGGATGGTACCTTTGGTACGATACAATGGTGGCAGTTCTGGCATTTGTATAACACTCAATGCCGAAGTTAGGTACTAGATCTAAGATTTTCCATATGCATATTATTGCATATCTCTCATGCCTTCGCTCCAGTGAGTAAAGCTGTAGTTTTCTCAGCGTAGCCCTGTAGCTCATCCACTGAACTGTTTCAGTCTTTTTAGTGTAGTGGCGTTGGACTGCTTCAACTCCGCTGTTAGTTTGGCATTATGTGGTGACCATAACTGGGAGCAGTAGTCCAGGCGGCTAAGAAGAAAGGACAAAGGTTCTCATATATTTATATATACGTACACACACACACACACATATATATATATATATATATATGTATGTGTGTGTGTGTGTATGTATCTATATATATACATATGAATACATATGGGTATATATATGAGCATGATGCATATCTATATATATATATGCATATATATATATATATATATATATATATATATATATATATATATATATATATATATATATAATAAGCATTCACACACATGTACGTATGCATTTGGATACGATTTGTTGGCGCACGCTGTGTGTTCAAATCATTAAGTTCTATCAAAATACGTTTAATGTATATGAGAGCGACTATGCAATCGTATCTTATAACATAATGGCGTAATTTTATAATCTTGTGGAGAAAGATATGGGCAAAGTAAAACTAAATAAACATCTAAAACAATCATGATATGAAGATATAAGTATTTCCCCACACTACGTAAAAACAAAGTTACGAGCTGCTTGGGAGAACGCGATTATGTCATACACATATGTAGATTATCAAATAGAACAGAGAGGGAAAAGTAGAAACAAGTGGAGAGACAAACGAACGAAAACCATATCACCAGCGTGAAATAGTTTTATGGAAAATACAAACAACAGATGCAAAAGGAAGTTGTACATGTCTGCCGTAGTCCTGTCTTGACGCGCGCGCACACACACACATTTATATATATATAATAAACTTTAAGTATCGTTTGTTGCAGTTAAGCTTATTCTACGAAAATGTTAAAGATACGTTACCTATATATGTATATATCTCTGTCTTTATCTATCGCTGTTTTACTTCTATCATTTTACTTGGTTTTCTTAAATTACCAATTTTGTGAATGGTTATCTTAAACTTTACAACACTAAAAATAGTGATTTATTTTTCTTTTATTGCTGGTTACTGATGATGTTACATTTGTTGTTGATATTTAATCTTCAGTCAGGTCTGATCAACCAAAGCTATGAGTGCCAGCAATAATCATGATGTATAATTACGTCATTGCATTCAGTTCGTATTTGTATATCAATAGAGCGAGTGGTTGAATAGATGCTGCCTTGTTGTGCCTCTTTAATAGAAAGTGTGATCAGCTGTTCCCAATCCTATCCGGCTTATGTAAGATATGAAATCAGAACATAAACACAAACGAAATACCGCAAAGCATTTTGTTCTGCGAGCTAACGATGTTACCAGCTCACCACCATGATTATAAATAATAATAATAATAATAATAATAATAATAATAATAATAATAATAATAATAATTATAATTATAATAACAAAAATATTGGAAAAATAGGAATGAGAACCCTGGTTCGAGATTCCCCCAGGATACCTGATGAAGGCTGGAGAGTACATCAGCCAAAAGGTTATGTTAAAAACAAGCACGATGACGACAACTATCCATCAAATGTAAATAATATAATGCACATAAATTCCTCATCTCGCAAATATATAATAATAATAATAATAATAATAATAATAATAATAATAATAATAATAATAATAATAAC
>NC_142936.1:75701931-75736931 GCF_046866305.1 Octopus bimaculoides | reverse complement strand
GCGGCCTTGTGAGCTGTTTGAAGCATGACGACTGTTTTGGCTGCTGTGTTCCCCAGCAGAAAATAGAATTTCACGGAAGCACGCTGTTCCTTCGTTTCGGCCATCGGAAAAATCGAAGGACACGGGAGAAATAGTGTAAAACAAAGACGCACCACGTGGAAGCATTATCTCACTTGACAACGCCGGTCGGCAGAATGATGTCTCGAAATCGCATCTAGTATATTCTAGTGGCGGAAGCCTGAACTACAATGGGCTTGTCCCACAGAGACCGTTTCTGGTTACTTTTGGTTAAACCGAAAAAAAATATATATATACAGGAGTGCTGTACCACTCCTGTATTGTTCGTGGTAAATTGTTCGTGGAATCTTCTTTAACTGTCAAATGACCTAAAGGTGACCTGTTGTGGTCGTGGCAGTAGTGTTTTCCTTATGTATATATATATATATATATATATATATATATATATATATATATATATATATATATATATATTGCTGACATCATAAGAAATCAATTGATTTTGGAGAGAACGTCAAGTAATTAGTTTTGGGAATTGTTGTTCTTCCAAGCACATATCTAGTTATAAATAATAGTATGTAATTATTACAGCTTTAAGTGCACCTCGAGAACATCTATTCCCCCAAATTATTGTGTACGTGTGTGTGTAAGTGTTTGTTTGTTCGCGTCTGTATCGTATTTATATTTAGTATAATGCTTCCCAAGATACTACAGTATATACATACATGTGGGTGGGTGGTATTTTGCGTGCGCGCGTGTGTGTGTGTGTGTGTGTGTGTGTAAGTGACAAATCGTAATCCTTATTTAATGTAATCATATAATGGATAGCAACATACGTTAACTGCATTTGCAGGCTCATCAGGCAAATAGAAACATAGCTGATGACTAGTCGAATATTTCACCAAATGTAGATTTAAAATTAAAGGTACCAATGCATAAATCCAGAAACTGGGTGTGTTCAAGATCTGACAGTCAAAACTTACGTTTTTACAACATATGTATGTATAGTTCTCCAACTCAACTGACGTGCTGGACTGAACATTTCGTCTGCCCAATTTCACACACAATATATAAATTGACCTTAGGTAAACATATTTTACTCAATTTGCCTCGCAGTAGACTCAGAACCAGGTCTCGGTGACTATAAACCGAACTCCATAATCATTCAGACATACGAACCTTACAAATAACTGTGCATGTCCGCGCGTGTACGTGTGCGCGTGTGTATGTGTGGGCGTGCGTCTATTGGCTGTATTTACTCTTACTTTTAGTACACACTAATATAAAGAAATTTGAGCTTGCAATTTTTACATCAGTCTAAGAATCTTGTGAATTTCAATGTTATTACAATCAGAGTAGAGGGTAAAGACTCACTTTGGTCATGAATGATCACGAGGTTGCACCTAAAAATTTCCCCTCCGAAGCATAAAATCCGGGCATTGTTGGTTATGGACGACCAGCAGTCGCCAATGCATACCAGCCTCCCCTCTCTATGCCAGCGATGTTATCCAAGGGAAAGACAAAAGCTGATACAGCTTGGCACCAGTGACGTCACAACTCATTTCTACAGCTGAAAGGACTGGAGCAACATGAAATAAAGTGTCTTGCTCAAGAATACAACACAGCGCGGACTAGGAGTTGAACTTACCGCCATGTGATTGTGAACCCGACGCTCTAACTACTACAGTCAACTGTTATTTGAAATGCTGAATGATGCGACCTTATGTTTCATATGCCTGCTGTTATCTTGCATAAATTACCTTACTTTCTTATAATGCATGAAAACGAAATCAGGGAAAATTATCCTAAGTCTTGTCTCCTGTGCGGACATGTTAAACATTTTAGAGAAGAGTTCAGATGCCAGAGATGCAATGGAGTGTAATTAATGAATTAAACAACGATAATTGACAGAAGTGATGTTGAGAAGGGTAAAAAGTTCAAAGAAAATTTCTGATCATTAAGACAAGTGATCAGAGGCTAGATTGTTAAACTGATGTGTATTGAAGTGGATTTGATAGTGATGGCTTAAACAAATATATACTGAAAGGGACAGTGCTGAGAGGAGATACGGAAAAATTTGAAAGGAATAGTTGTTGCGTAGGTAACACTGGAGAAGTAAATACCGATATAGAAAAGAAAAAAGAAAAAAAAAGAGTGATCTTATTAGAGCTTATTTATTGGAAGACGGAGGTATATAAAAAAAAGGTAATGCTTTACTCCAAGTAAAACGTCGTAATCGTTCTTCCCAATGTGAAGAGAAAGTGTTCATTGTATGTTGTTGTTTCCACACCCAACGTAGCCAATTTTGCAGAGGTTATAGATGTCATAACTACTGAGAAGGAGATTTCTATTGGATTACTTTTACTTGAAATGCCAAAGGGTAGCAGGTAAACATTACCTCTTTCCTCAGATGACCAGAAGTTTTAGACTGGGTCATTCATCAGAAATGAAAGGCCACTGGACATGAAACGATATGTTCTACTGTCGTAATCTGTAAAGCCGGCAAAACTAATATTACGCTAGTGGCGATATTTAAGGGGTGGGGGAAGTATGATCAAATGAAAAATAATTCTACCTTGAATTTTCTTTTACCTTTTGAACGAATGGCTGGATAAAGATATCATGTGGTTAGACCAAGTTTTAAATCATCAACTAGGTCCCTGCTCTAGATGCAGCCACTCACGATATGGGACCAGTTCGGTGCACACTGACAGAAAAGGAAACAGACAATAAGTCGTTAAACCATCCTAAGAAATGATATCAGCTGACCTCATATCACCGTTATAATATATATATATTAGGGTGGAGCGAAAAAGGTACTTTTTACACAGACTTTTGAAATAAGTTTTTTATTGCAAAATCCTTTAAAAACAACTGTGTTAAAATCTGAAGTTCTTAAATTTACATCTTCAGGCTTCGCAGCCCACTTGAAATTTTGAGTAATGAGCGAAAAATCAATTTATGACACGCTTGTTGTTCATTTTGTTTTTTCATTCTTACTGATTAATTTTCTTTTGTAAAATTCTTTCAAAAGCGGAGTGTTAAAATCTTAAGCTCTATTATTTATATCTTCCGACACCGCAACGTGCTTGAAATTTCGAAATTATGTGAAATAAATTGACTTCCCGCCTTACATTCGATCTGCCTATAACAAAAGAATATTCACCATATGTACTTGCCGTTAAGTCGCTGATGACCAAACTTGTAAGAAGAGCAGCAGCACGGTCTGACACACGAGTGCGGTCACAGTCAGAAGCTAATTCTGGGAATTTCATTCGTTTTATTAGTGTTTTTGAACTTCCGTTTTTTGCTAATTTCTCTTCATGTCATAGCGAATGGAACTGGGAAATTTTCATCTTCGCCTGCTGATCCATTTCCGGATTCACTGCTTGATGAAAACCCTATCAATTCAGAATCCTCTGCTGACGTAGAAGGGCGACCATTATCTGGATCTAACCAATTCTTTCTTATCAACCTCTGAACGGTCTGTTTAGATATTGCTTGATTTATTCCAGCATGGAAGCACGAGTACATGGAACATGAACTATTCTTTCGAACAACGGAAGACACAAATCGAAAACAAGAAACATAAAGAACGAACCTTCATTAGTTGTTGGCTGTTTTTCTAGTCTCTTGTTTCGAGCATTTAACAACAATATACGCTTTCGATAAAGCAGTTGCTCCCGCAAAGCAAATTGAATGAAATTTGGGATTTTGCAGAGGGTCAAAATAGGTAACACAAACAGAATAGGGAAAATAAACAGGAAGGGCTGCTAAGCCTAAATGAGGTTGTGGTGGCGAACGTGTAAATCAAGCTAGGACAGGAGACAAACAAGCACACGTCTTCCTTGTTCCAGCTTCAACAGAGAGAAAGATGGCCGATATATATATATAATGATTTGGGATGATTATATATATAGTTTTATTTATTTTATCTTATTTACAGTTTTTAGCGCTTTCTTCCGTTATCGGATTTATCAAAAACTGTCTCAAATTTAGATTTCTTGATCCTTTTATAAAGAATTTTCTGTGGTTTGCCAAGCAAGGGTAAAGAAAGAAGAAAAAAATCACCACACATGCATAAGTACATAAAAGGTTCTTACAAGAACAAGTGCAAAATGATAGTAGATGACACTCGCCCAAGCTTTCACGCAGTGGGACTGAAGCCGGAACCATGTGGTTGGGAATCAAGGTCTACCAAATCCATTCACAAGGCTTTAGTCGAGGCTATAGCAGAAAACACTTGCCCAAGGTGCTACACAGTGGGACTGAATCCAGAACCATGTCGTTAGGAAGCAAGCTTCTTACCACAGAGCCACGACTGTGCCTGCCTATATATATGCATATACATTCACTACGTTAACACTCTCATTCTTTGCCGTTTTACCGTTCTAGTTTAAATATCAATCGGAATATTACCTTTGAATCTCTCTCCGTTGAACTGTCCATAAAATGGATTCAGTTAATATGGCCGAAATGCATGTATTACTATGCTTTTGGTGCTTATATTCTTGAAAAGCGATAGATTTTTTCCCGATAAAAACATTTAAGATAGAAAAAATAAAACGTACTTCTCATTAGTAGATATAATCTTGTATTTTAACAGATGCTGATGCTATACTTTATTTACTATTTCTTATAATAAAACATGACAATATATACGTTGTTTATATACGTACAGCAATCTTAATATTCGCTTACGCATGACCAATGTTTGCTTCTACTACTATAAGCTTTTCATTCTCTTATAGATATATTCTGACATATATCTTTATCTGACAAAAAGAACATCTGACTGAATTTTGATAAGAGCACAATATACTACTATTGCTTACACCGTATTTTTACAGATTTTTATACCTAATATCCACTACTAATTACAGAAGGTTTCTACAGCAAAATTGTAGTACATAGCTGCTGATACATTTTAAAGCTGTAATTTCTCAGTACATTTCCGCTGCTAACAAAACTATATTAAGTATTGTTATGTACATTGCATTTTCACTGCCGCATTCAAATATGTCTCTGTTGAGAAATGTAATATATTCCAGCTGCTATTTTACATTTATACTTTTTGGTTAAAATAAGCTGCTATTACAGCTCCTTCCTTTTCTGTCAACGTTTCTAACGACCATTGTAAATGCCAGACCGAAAATACAACCATTCCAGCTTAACAGGAAATTCGAAACAACTATGTAGCTTAAACCATAAGAAAAGAAAAGAAAAGAAAAAGAAAGACTCTTTAAATTATATCAATTCAATAAAATGTAAAACTCATCTATCTGACAATAAGAGAAGGATAACGAATAAATTCGATACCATTATGTAACAGAAATATATAAATCTATTCACATTACAAAATACGAACGTTTTACGAATACTACAATAGAAAATATAATATTTGCAATGTAACACTGACTTGTATAAAGAGCACTGAAGCTTAAATCAGTCAATATCGCTATCAATGTAGATTATTTACTACTGTTCCTACAGAGCTTTAGGCCATTTTAAAGAAGCCATTTTCTCAACAATCTCTAATAATTCAACTGGTAATGTCTCAATTATGGTACAACCTTTCTATATACCACTTACCAATGTAAAACAAAATGGGTAATAGCAGCTTTTTTTTTTTAGTTTATATTGTTATTCGCTGTAGTAACTAATGAGGAAAGTTTTATAGTCTGGCTAAAAAAAGAGAAACAGTGATATTATATTCTTTTTCAACCATTTAACAAAGCAACCAATATATTGCTAATACTAAAAAGATAGACAAGTAAATTATATTTTTTTTATTGTAAATCATATGTTTGCGTCTTACAGGTTTGTTATAATACATATTTCTGGTCTGCTGAAAAGTGCTTCTCGTCAGTCACAAAGACCAAGTAAATAGTTTATGGACGCCACTTCCTTAATGGATTAAATCACTTTTCCACACATCTTTGCAAAATGCATGTATCTGACAATGATTTTTCATCTTTCAGAAAGTTTGGCAATTTTCCTCCTACGCAACTAATTGATAATGATTTTAAAGATTTTCTTTTTATTTCATTCTACAATCTTCACCTTAATTCAAAGTTCGTCTCGATTCTTCCTCCAGGTTTGCGATTGAGCACAAAAGGAAACTTTAAAACTTATCATATGTACATTTCTGTGACTATATGCCTCGATCATAATACATTTGTTTTCTTCATTAAGTAACGAGAAATATTTTATTAAAATATGTTATTTCCAGACTGTTCAAATTCAGAGCAAAACAACACGTTATGTACTACTAGGACAATACAAAAGCATTATTGATTTCTACTAATTATGTTCACTAATGAAGGTTCAGAAGAATTTACACTGGCAAGGAAAAATCATTGGATGCTTTTCACTGCTTCTTTCTTTCTTATAAGCATACGTGACAGTAAGCACAATATGTACTGTATACTTTGTGAGTTAAACCAGATACACAACAAGCTAAGAGAGATTCTATATAATCGGCGGAACATTTAATACAAAAACAAAGAGAAACACCCCTTAAGCATGATCCACCATCTTAAGGATTTGACATATATAATGGGGTCTCAAAAATACATACATACTTACATAAATACATAATACATACATGCACACATATTTAAACCTAGATAGATATAGATATGAAAATATGAAATAATGATTTGAGATAGATATATACATACACACACACCTACACCCATATGTATGTATGTATATGTATGTATATGTATGTATATGTATCTATATGTACGTATGTGTGTCTGTATTTATGTGCGTGAAGTTGCGCATGTGTTTCTGTGTATAGCTATATGTATGCATGCATATATATCTCTGTATGTATTTATACACATATACGTACACGCATACGCACATATGCTGGTATATATTACATGACCACATACAGGCATACACACACCCCCACAAACACAACACGCACACACACATATCGGCTAAACAACATGATGTATTGTATTAGTCTTGAAAAACATCCACCTCACTATCTAGGAGAGCGGAACTACCTTCCCGCTAAATAGGATGATAGTCCGTGACAGGGATACGCACTTGCAGCATGGAGTGACTGGAATAACGGGAAATAAAACGCTTTACTGAAATGTGCAGCGCTCTGACCACGTGCCAATCTGCCTTCATCTCCCCGCCCCACATACACACACGCCCATGCACATGTATATATATATATATATATACGAGGGGTGTATGAACAGTTTTTAGCCGTCAAGAGCTTTGAGCCTTGAAGTCTTTTACCTTCCTCAGAAGACTTGTACCATGTTTTTTTTTTGAGGCTCAAGACGTTTTATACACACCTCGTATATATATATATATATATATATATATATATATATATATATATATATATATATATATTTAATTATAATTAAGTGTGTCTAAGAGATATCACCATGCTAGAGATAGCAGTGGAAACTTGACTCTAAAACCACTCCATATATTCATACAACAAAAGATGAAGAGACAAATAAACAAATCAACTAGCAAAAAATTATTGGATAATGCCAAAATACCAAATCCGGATTTTTGGTTCTGTATAAAAATATACTCTGCCTCATCATTGGGATGTACACAGATAGTACATAATTACAAATATATATATATATATAAAGATATGAGGAAAAACGGGACTGAAAGTTGAAATTCATGGATCCATAACATTGTGTTCTTTTGCAATTATCGATTTCCTTCAGTAAAGTAGCTATATTTCGTCTATTCTTTGTATTTATGTATTAAGTGACATTCTACCCAGTGAATGACAACTAAAACTAAAATATCTGAATCGTAATCTGTTTAACTGTTTTAACAAATCAGGAATAGCATTAAAACTTATATCACATCACGTGTCAACATTTACAATCCATTAATTCTAAACTTTGAATGTGTTTCTTTTTTATAAGTATATTCTTGGTTACAGTTATTGCACTGCTGTGTTACTGAAGTTCGTAATTCATCTGACTTTCGAGCCTACGAAAGACTCGTGAGTGGATTTGCTAGACACAAACTGAAAGAAGCTTGTAGTATGTAGCAGCTTCCTAACCGCTAGTCAAATGGGCCTTCACACACACACACGTGCGTACACACGCACATACTCATACACACACGTACGCACATATGTACACACACACAAGTGTGTGTCACGTTTGTATGTGTGTGCGCGTATGTGCGTCTGTGTATGTGTGTGTGTGTGTGTGTGTGTGTGTGTGTGTGTGTGTGTGTGTGTGTGTGTGTGTGTGTGTGTGTGTCTTTGTGTCTGTCCTCCACCACCGTTTGGCAAACGATGATAGTTTGTTTCATGCCTGTAACAAAGCGGTTCGGCAAAAAAACCCGCTAGAATAAGTAACAGGCTAAAAAAAAAACAACAAAAAACAAACTAAGCACTGATTAAAAATTCTTCAAGGTAATGCCCCGGTACGGCTGGAGTCTAAAACAAGAAGAAGAATAACAGAACAATATGTAAGTAAGTGTGTATGTGTGTATGTATATATGTATGTATCATACTATTAATGTATTGATTGATTATCAACTATTGTGATACACTGTTGTTCACAATGTATTCTTTCGGATAATGCCACTGCGCTGGCGAAGTGAGCTGGTCAATATTACCGCCGAACGGGGTTCCAAACCCTGCTAAGTTCATCCATTTACAGCTGAACTGAACTTGAGCAACATGAAATGAAGTTCCACTAAAGAACACAAAGCATTGTCGTTCTGGGAAAGGAAGCCAAGATCGCAAGATTTTGAGAGCAGCTTCCTAACCACTAGTCAAATGCGCCTTCACATGCACACGAACATACTTTCTCACACACACACATGTACGCATACATACGTATGTGTTACGTGTGTATGTGTGTGTGACATTTAGGTAAATGTTATTTTCTGTAGCGTCAAGTTCATCCTTACCTTGCAAATGACACTGAATTAATTGAAACCGAATAGAAACGTGTCGGGTAGGTTGTATGTTTTTACACGTGTCTGTGGTATGCCCACCCCACCTCCATTTTAATTCAGGAGTGAGTAATTTCTTAGTTCTATTCCTGGAACGGCGTAAATGCCCTGCTCTGCTCTCATATACATTCGATTGAAGGGTTTCCTCGCTAATTTCAATCTTACTTCGGTATAGGAAAATACAAACATGATATGTCTGGATATCATCAAAATAGATATAACTGATCGTGAAACAACAACTCTTCACTCAAAATGTTAACACTCTTTTTACTGAGATACTCTCTATTCTCGATACTAATCTAATGATAAATAATAAAGTGATAAAACTATTACTTTTTCACTATATTTTGTCTTTACTGATATTTACATCTGACAATTCAAGTAGGTTTAAATCAGTTATTTTAGTGATTTCCTACAATCACAATATTAAAAAGCGATGTTTTTATGAATTTTTGAAACTTCTATAAGTATCAATAAAAACTAAAGGAAACAACAAAATCGAGTTATTTATTATAATTTTTTTTATTGAAATTAATGAAACAGGAAAAAAAAAAAAAAACAGCCTAAAAAGAAAACAAACTATATTATCAAATATTAAAGGAAATTTTATTAACCGCCTACGTCTAACTTGAAGTGAAAGAAAAAAATAATGGAGATTCCATATAATACTGAAGGCAGGAGAATGAAATGAAAAAAAAAAAAGATACCAAAAACTACAAATCCACCAAAGAGAAATACGTTTCGGTAATTTTCTCGATATTTTCACAAGATTTATTAGAAAGACTTGAAATGGTGACACCAACGAAAATTCAATTAATAGCAGTGAAATATTTCTTGGCAAATATATGAACTTATGAACAGTATAAGTTTAAATATAAAATATGAGTCATTACAATCCCACAAAACTTCAATAAATATAGAAAAGAAAATAAGATATTATGAATATATCAAAACAACAGGTGTATATATCATTGTCTTTGGCGTCGCCATCATGGCTATGAAAGATGGACGTTACTGTACACGCAGTGTTAAAGTATATGTCTATATCAATATCAGACAAAATATATTACGTCTTTGAAAATAAAACGAGAATAATCTATAATACTAGAAAAAATAATGGAGTAAAATCTAATGTAGGAATATTATGCAACAATTTTACTAAAACATTGTATTACAAGACAAAACAGTTTCATTACATTTAATCAATTAAGAAACAATCAAAAAAGGAATTTTATTTTCTGTTCTAGAGATTGTTAAATGTTTTGCTGTTTTTTTTGTTTTTTTTTTAGAATACGTTCATTGTTCAATGGATTGATTTGAGTTGAAATGACGTCAAATTCTTCCAGGAACATTGAAAAATTTCAGTCTCCCCATCTTCCACTAATAGTTCCTCGTTTATCTAAACATGGAAATAGACGTCTACACATACGTCCAATGCGCGCACGCACACGCACACACACACACACACACACACACACACACATATTGAGATAGATATATTGATAATTTGAAAGATACGTAAATACTTTGGCAGATGCGTATTTACGTGTGTACATATGTATATATATGCATATATATATATATATATATATATACAAAAGTATAAATACACAAGCATTAATGTATATACACACGCGTGTACATATATATATATATATATATATATATATATATATATATATATATATATATATATATGTATACATATGTCCTGTTAATTGCATTCGTATTTGTGTAACATTTCTGTTTTTTTTTCCGTCCTTGTTTTCGTATACATTCGCTGCTTTCTCACAAGGAATATAATTCTCTTAGCTTAGTTTTTCCTTGGGTCTGACCAGATTAGAGCAATATCGAATATAACCAGCCGAAATTGCAAAGAAAATTTGGAACTCGACTGAGGAAAGATAACTCCAAATGACCCGTCTTTGTTTTCTTTGTATCCTCTGCCCGGATGTTTTGCGTCCTTTTCCCATACTTGTATTTATATATATATATATATATATATATAAATAAATAAATATATATATATATATAAATAAATAAATATATATATATATATATATATATATATATATATGCATAGATATATTTACAATATGTGCACATAAACACACACACATATATATATATATATATATATATATATATATATATATATCTATATATATATATATATATATATATATATATATATATATATATATATATGTATTCGCGTGTGCCTATACATCGGGTGTGTCTTTACACGAACACATACATATGTTGATATATAACAATACGTATACATGAACATATGCAGAGAGTATATTCTTTTCTACTCTAGGCACAAGGCCCGAAATTTTTGGGGAGGGAGCCAGTCGATTAGATCGACCCCTGTACGGAACTGGTACTTAATTTATCGACCCCGAAGGATGAAAGGCAAAGTCCACCTCGGCGGAATTTGAACTCAGAACGTAAAGACAGACGAATTACCGCTAAGCATTTCACCCGGCTTACTAACGTTTCTGCCAGCTCGCCGCCTTATGCAGAAAGTATATTAGAGCTACAGGTCTTATTCTTTTAGTGTTTTACATATATCTCCGTAGGACTGCGGTTCGGCAAAAGAGCGATATAATAAATACCCTAACTGAAAAGCGCTAGTGGTGTTTCGTGCGACTAAAGTCTGAGACCAATATGTACATGACATACATATATGTATGTATATAGATAGATAAATAGGTAGGTAGACAGACAGATAGATAGATAGATAGTTAGATAGATAGATAGATAGAGAGAGAGAGAGAGAGAGAGAGAGAGAGAGAGAGAGAGAGAGAGATCGTGCATTTTCCTGTCATGTACATATGCATATATACATGTATGTATTCATATACATCCAGTGCAGGAAATTTTCTGACACTTTGGAGACGTTTATCCAGGCTATGCAATAGGTTGAAAGCTATTACCTGTAGGTATTCGGGTATACCGATAGTAGTACACACATTGGACCGTACCGATTTTCTCATTCTTGTATGATATTGGCTGTTGCTTTTGAGTCTTATCATTGATTTTGCTTTTGGAACAAAAGTCGAATTTTCTATTCCTCTATGCTAGACATCGTAATATTACAGCTTGTCTCGAATTTTTATGTATATTATTAAATTTTTCTATATGTTATTAGGAACGCTGCTGTTGCTAGAGTCAATAAAAATATTCACTGGATGTTTGTACAGTATTTCGGCGCCTGATTGCTCAGAATTTAAGCCCCAGTTCGTCTGACTTAGCCTTTAATCTCTTAGAAGCTGATCAATTAAGCGAAGTAGTACTTCTATCAATTTTAATTTAATATAAAATAGCCTTCACACAAATTTGCTTTACGCAAAAGTGAGAAATCATTTTTAATTTTACTAAAATATAATGGAGATTTCTTAATACTACAAACTTCATAATATTGACATATTACCACAAATTGTGCGAGAAACACTGATCTATTAACCCTACGCCATACTTCACTAGTATTCATCTTATCGACCGCTGGAATGATGAAGAATGATTCAACCGATAATCCTACGTTATTCTATATTACAAAACCCCCAGGTTTGATCTTCACAGATCAGATTGGCACATGATATTCAATTATCTAGAATGTAATATTTTATCAACAAACGTTTAGCTTTGTTTACGATGTATAGCAATGAATTTGACTCAATTTTAAGTATGTTCCGATTTCATCCAAGACATGAGGAGTAACAGACGTTGTATTCAACTGAAAAAGGGTAGGGAAGAGAGAGATGGAGAGAGAGAAAGAGGAAAAGAAGGGAGAGAAAGATAGAGATGTAGAGAGAAAGAGTGGGAATTATTTCATCTTATTCTAATGTTTTACTTCAGAACTTTGTCAATGATAAGGTGAAAATCAAACCGGTGGAATAGAGGAATTGTAGTGATGAATCAGAATACGACAACAACGAGAGAAATGAAGCATACTGCAATGAAAGAAAAAGAAATTGAAAAATATAATCCACTGCACAAACATGATGTGACGAAAATTGAAAATGAAATATTAAACTGCGGCTTTATTTAACCAGGAAATACACGTCGATACTCACCATCGCCTCTCTAGTGTGCATGAATGCATATATATATATATATATATATAAGAGACCAAAGCGTACGCACCCCGCCATATATATATATATATATATACAAAATGTGATAAGAAGGCAAAACATCCGAACAGTTCGGTGATGCAAAAATGGGACAACAAAACATCCAGATAGACGATACAAAGAAAACAAGGACGGGTCATTCGAAGTTTTGTTTCTTCAGTCGAGATCCAGATTATCTTAGCAATGTCGGCTGATTATACTCGAGATTGCTCTAATCTGGCCAGCGCGAAGGAAAAACTAAGCTACGAGCATTAGATTCCTTGGAAGAAAGCAGCGAATGTATACAAAAATAAGGACGGAAAAAAGCGGGCAATGTTACACAAATACGATAAAAATAATAACAGAACATAGCAACAGGTATATATATATACATACACGACAACATATGTGTGTATATATATATATATATATATATACATACATGGCGGGCTTATTTCCGTTTCCCTCTACCAAATCTATTCACAAGGCTTTGGACCGACGCTGTAGTAGAAGACACTTACCCTAAGCTGGGAAGCAAACTTCTTATCCCACAGCAAACAATATGTGAATCTCCCGTCGAAGAGAAGGTACGAACGTTAGGCTTTTGCCAAACGACCTGCACAAATGATTTGTTTATAGTGATCAAATGTTAACCGACTCTCTCCATCAAATGGACGTTGTCTGAATAAGTGCCCGGTGCACCAGGCGTCACGTGAAGAAGTGATCGCAGAGCAACGTGGGATGAAGTGTTTTCTCAAGAACACTATGTAACACCCGGTTTAAGAATTAAGATCACAATCGCTAGAGCAATACCCTAATCACTAAGCCATGTGCAGACATATATATATATATATATATATTTATACATACACTGTGAAGACGTGTGTTTTAGCAGTTAGGTTATTCGGCTAACGATCGTGTGTTCGATTATTATGCACCAAATATCACTGTATTTTTTGAATACATTTTATTGTACAATTTTTTGGAAAAGAACTTGTAAATACCTCTTTCATAGACGACAGTGTAAGCTCTGTATTGAATTTCTCTTTAAATAATTTGTAATAAAGTTTATATGATTGAGAGTGAAAACATATATGTGCTTGAAGCATTACACTAAAATACGAAAGTTAATTTCTGAAAGCTATTGAAATACTTTCATAATGAAATACAATTTAACAAATTAACAGCGATTCTTTTGTAAAAATAATTTGGACGAAATTTTGTATTGCAATACAATATTTTTAAGAAAATTTAATGGTACATTTGAACCAACTCACTGTGTTGTTTATCTCCGAGTCAACACTTACCAATCAGTTCACTTATCGATCAAGTTCAATGTCATTCAATAGATTTCCTTCCAGTTTTCTGATGGGATTATCCCGGAGTATGGTATGTATATTATGTAATAAGCGTCATTTCTTCATTCCTGTTTTAAGCTGATGGAGTGTGATTTGAGAGAAGTATGGCTGCTATTCTTAGCGGGCTGATTGACCTCGAGGTGTTTCCTATTTTGTAATTCAAATAGTACATGGGAAATGTTAATCACTTAGTAATCTAAATCTACGATTTCACTCCTTAGCTGCAGTCTGGTGATTTATATCACTGCTACATTGAGAAAAGGAAATCCTCAGATAATTTCATTCTCCTATTCATTGGTTTAATTGTTTTTATCTGATGTAAGGAATCCGTGTTTATTCAGAAAGTTGTTCGATTTTTTAAGACAAAATCTTTCAAAGAAACCAAATTGGTTTTCAATATAAAATTACAAACGTTTTAAGTCGCATCTCCTTCTGGACAAATTGATTAATTTCTGCTACAATGAAATTTGAGATGTAGTCTATACTCTTAGTTTACACTTCTGTAAAATATGACTGTATTAAACGTCTTATTTTCTTTCTTTCTTTTTATACCAACAGTTCTAACTTACAAACAATTGTTCGTATTTAAAGAAAAACTGTTCTAAATATAGATAAACTATACTGATCGATAAAGTAGTCATATTTAAGGAAGAAGATAAATTCTAGAGTTTTACAGTCTTGGTGTTAAAAATATAATTTTGTAACTTTTAAATAGCAGTTCACTATCATAGCACATATAAATTCTGTGATGGTGAATAGACATAATTAATAAAAACTAGCAATTCAGAATCATAACGCTCAGAGTTCAGTGATGATAGGAGTAATGATATAGCACATAATACACACATGTGTTAATTTAACAGTTATAAAATAGCCTACCCTGTTGTGCTATTTTTGTTTTCTGATGACCGGTTTTATATTCTCTTTTAATTTCTGGAAGATATATTAAATCAAACGAGCATGAAAGAGGCCTCTTTCATGGATATATAGGGATGAACAATCGTCTATGTACTATGCTGAATACATGGAGTCTTCGTCAGGGTATGTTGATTTTTGTTTATTTTTATGTGTCTTGTGACCATACGTGTACTGATGAATAAAAGATGCAGTTTACTGCATAGTTTACTTCATTAATTATGAAACCATTGGTTTACCGTTAAGTAAAAAGTTTTTAGGAGGTTAGCTTTGAAAGTTGCATTCCCTCGCGATCGGTAAAAATGTGCTTATTTTGGTAGTTATGACTTATGGAGTCCCTCTAAGCGTGAGGCATTATTGTATATAATGATACATATATCATAAATTAATATATATATATATCATAAATTTATATATATATATATATATATATATATATATATATATATACGAATGTGTGTGTTTACCTATATATATACCTACAAAAGTAGGTACAAATTTATGCTATACGAATTTGAACAGATTCAACTGGATACTAACTGACCTCCATGTAACGCAATGACCAGAGACGACAACAGCAGGACCATTCGCTTAGTATCAAGGATAAGGAATCGAGTATATGTATTTAGTAGTAAACTATATGTAAACATCAATATCGATCAATAGATAATTACCTCTAACATTATTATGAATATAAATAGGATCTTTGATGTTTATATGTTTCCTAACTGATCGATTACAAGAGCGTATAGAAACAGTTCGTACAGTTTTGCGGTTTAAGAATATCTTTTTATGTCTTTTAAATATTCCTAGCGTAAATGGTTTGGAATTTATTGAGTTAATCATGAACTGAATCATTGAAAAGAAATGATACTTGATTATCATCACACTTGCCAAATAGGTTACATGGATATATATGTATTTGCGTGTAAACACACACGCACACACACACACACACACACACACACACACACACACACACACACACACACACATTTGCATATATACATATATTTACATATTTGTGTGTGCGCGTGCATGTGTGTGTGAGTGAGTGTGTGTGTGTACATAGGCGTGTGTATGTACACGGGATTGCATCGGTCAGTTTTGACCATTGATCTCTGTACGCATGTGTTTGCATGTCTGGGTATTTTTTGGAGCAAGTTACTCATATATGCAAGCTTCCTCCTCTCCGGACCACCGCTGTTTACCCAAGGGAAATGCTGCCGCTTTAGGCGGAGACAGCTTGCCCGCCAGTGTCATTGCGGATGTTGTTGCCAGAACACAAATGACCGGAACTGAAAATAATCTGCAAAAAAGCATTTTGTGCAATACGTTTGCCGTTCCGTTAATTCAATATCTTGTACCGGTAATTATATATCAACCTCGAAAGGAAGATATATACTATGTTGACTTAGGTGGGTTTTGATCACAGAGCACAGAGTTGCAAAAATATCACGATGCATCAAAACTAACGCTCTAGCAACTCACCACCTTCAGTGTATAGCTACGGTATATCTATTGTCTTTAATGTAGAAGTTTATGTTAGGTATTCAATATGGATGCTTTCAAGTATTTTATTAACTCAACTCAGGACATCTTTAACAAAAGCACGGAATATACAGCTGTAATAGATATATCAGAATACAACCTGGGGAAATATTAATACAAAAGTACTTCAAATATTCCTGTTCATTAATAAAGTATTGCATTCTTATTTTCTAATATTTTAAATGTTTTAGAACTCATTAGCTTTCTGAGAGAAATTCTTTGAAGTGTATATAAGCATAACGCAAACGCATACAAATCACCCACTGTACACTTATAAATCCACATGCAAAAGAAACATCTATATGTGTGTGTTTTGCATGCATGTATATACATACATATATATACATATATACATACATATCTATATATATATGTATATATATATATATATATATATATATATATACATATATATATACATCCATATATATATATATATATATATATATATATATATATATATATATATGTGTGTGTGTGTGTGTGTGTGTGTGTGTGTGTGTGTGTGTGTGTGTGTGTAAACATATAAAAATAAAAAGATAAAGAGAGCAATGGTAAGGTTGGAGAAGTATTTTATGGATAGAGTCTTACAGCTATTTCTGGGAAGATCCAGTACTTCCCTTCATCGGAGACAGAAAAATTAAAGTAATCTATTATTATATCCATAGGCGGATATTTTTAGTATGAAGTGGTAAAGAGTGTGATGCGCTGAAAAAAGAGAGAACAGTACTTGAAGAGTAGTTTCATTCCAGTAGTAAAAATCCGTGTAGAAATCCGTGTAAAGTAATCCATATGGGGATAATCCGGAAATACTGTTCTCTCTTTTTTCAGCGCATCACACTCTTTACCACTTCATACTAAAAATATCCGCCTATGGATATAATAATAGATTACTTTATTTTTTCTGTTTCCGATGAAGGGAAGTACTGGATCTTCCCAGAAACAGCTGTAAGACTCAATCCATAAAATACTTCTCCAACCTTACCATTGCTCTCTTTATCTTTTTATTTTTATATATTTACATATACACACGCTAATATACGACTTATAATCCCCAATCCTGTTCATGTAACGACTGGGGCAAACTAGTCGGTATACAGCACTTACTCGGTATTACCTGTATCCTCCTGGGTTTGGTTAAATCCAATACCCTCCTCAACCTTATATATATATATATATATATATATATATATATATATATATATATATATATGTGTGTGTGTGTGTGTGTGTGTGTGTGTGTGTGTGTGTGTGTGTGTGTGTGTGTGTGTGTGTTTGTGTGTGTGTGTGTGTGTGTGTGTGCGTGTGTATATACATATATATATATGTGTGTGTGTGTGTGTTTGTGTAAATTTACGGCCAGAGGCAAACACGTCTTTCAAATGTTCTCGTTGCTTTTCTCAGTTTATTCCAAAAATCTGGCAGCAAGATTGCGGGTAGGTGAACTCGAAGAATGTAAATTCTTACACATCACCTTGGATATCATGAAGAGAAGTAACAGTCAGAAATTCTTGCTTGTGCCCGAAAACAACACACGAAAGCGCGCTTTAAAAAAGCTTCTTCAAAGCAAAAATGTTTTCTGTAGCAACGCAAAAACAAAAAAATGGTTTTTCCGAGGTAGAACTGCCCTGGAAATATTTTATTTGCATGTGTGAAATTCCTCTTTCTCGTTTCTCTATTGCTAAACATTTAACGATTTTAAACTCCCTTATTTTATTACCTTTCATAGAGTGTGTAATTTGTCTCGTGTTAAGTCACGCCGGTAAGTCCAAAATAGGATGAAATGCTACTATACACAGCTACCATCGACAAAACAAAATTAGAACTTTACTTTATGTAAGAAAAAGAAAAGTAATTAAAAATATTAAATGGAAACGTAAATAAGCAGGTTCTTCTCTTATGTTGTACTTGTAGTCCAATGGGTGCAGTAATTATTTTATATATAAACCCATTAGATCTGTTTTATATTTGGATGACCCTTCATCTGGGTTAAATTTCTAGAAAATTTACTAGTGGTAAGTAGATCTTGATTTCCATTTTAAGTTTAAAACCTTTGAAAGCATTTCAAAATTTTTTCACCAGTGGGTGGCGAGCACTGTAAGACCAATGGGAGAAATGTTTGGATCGCAAGGGGAAATACATGTTGAAAAATAAATCTCATTTATTCTCACATTCTACGAGAGTATCTTGGTCGGCCTATGAATATTCAGCCGACCGTCGTCTGTCAAATTATATATCAAACTAAATACATTACTTTATATACGGGTTAGATTTGTGTTAAGAATGCGTCCTATAAATGTATATATGTTCATACATAAAAAGATAATGGAAATATATCCTACTTTAATCATGTCTGTATATTATACTTTTTAAAATCTATATAGCCGTATCATACTGTATTATCTATTTTTGTTGCGTGGAGGCGCAATGGCCCAGTGGTTAGGGCAGCGGACTCGCGGTCATAGGATCGCGGTTTCGATTTCCAGACCGGGCGTTGTGAGTGTTTATTGAGCGAAAGCACCTAAAGCTCCACGAGGCTCCGACAAGGGATGGTAGCGAACCCTGCTGTACTCTTTCTCTCACTCTTTCTTCTTGTTTCGGTTGTACCTGTAATTCAAAGGGTCAGCCTTGTCACACTGAGTATCCCCTAGAACTACGTTAAGGGTACACGTGTCTGTAGAGTGCTCAGCCACTTGCACGTTAATTTCACGAGCAGGCTGTTCCGTTGATCGGATCAACTGGAATCCTCGACGTCGTAAGCGACGGAGTGCCAACAACAATTTTTGTTCTATGAAGAGTGCGAATGTAAGAGATGTACATGTGTGCATATACAAGTAGAAATATGCATATAATTTTAAAATGTGTTTATGCATCGCTTCGCTTTCTATTACTTTTTTTTATTTCAGTCTTTTATAGGAGGTGAATATGTTAGCTTATATAAATTGATATATGTATATATATTTATATAGACAAAGATAAAAATAAATTGAATATTAATAATAAGTATGTATGCATGTGTGTATATGTGTATGTGTGATGTATATATACATATATATATATATATATATATATATATATATATATATATATATATATAATGATGTACACTACCTCGTGTTTGGTTGAATGGGGGAATTTATGTGCGGGACGTTAAGGATACCTACTCACCGTTATTTTTTGCTTCAAAGAAGCCTATAAAAACTAGACGGTAATAAATTAACTTTAAATGGAGGCTCGTTTGTTCCTAGGATGGAGACAGTCGTTTTGTTGCGAGAGACAGAAGGCCATGTAGATCCTTAAAAGAGACAAGGAATCGCTTGGTAAATAGTCTAATGATCAGCCTTTGCCTTCTAATCACCATTTCTAAATGCTTTATTTTATTCATGTTATTCTTCAGTTTGTTTAGAACTTTCCTACTTATAATCTAACCATTGAGATACAATGGTAATGTATAGTCAACCTGACACTTTTCATTTGGCTATTTCTTTTCTTCTTTGTATTTTGATTGTAATGATATTTTGCCTATCACTATATTTATGAGTTTAGTTTTGCCTGTAAACTGTTGGGAATGGCATATCATTGAGTGAGACGGCAAGAGAATCTGAGGAATCGCATTTTACACCTTGGACGTAACATAATGACTACACAATACCTCACCAATGTACTGAACTTGGAAGAATATGTCGAAACAAGTGTAGTGACTCTAAGTAAAGAATGTCATTAACTCCATTTTCTATCACTTATCTGAACTCTATGGAATTTTTTATGTATATCTCGTAGCAAGAGCATTTCCACAGAAATACTGTGGTCAAGTATTTTACCTGAATTTTGCTTAACTACAAACACACAGACACATATATACATAAATATATTTATATACAGAATATATATATATATATACACAACACAAATACGAATCCAATTGACTTCTTTCAATGTTAGTCGACCAAATCCAATCACAAGCCTTTTTTATAAGTTCAGTGCTGTAGTAAACAACACTTGCCCAAGATGCCATACTGTAGAACTCAAGCCGAAAACCGCATGGCTCAGTCTTGAAGTTTTTATCCACACAGCCATTCAGTTTTAAAAATACGCGGTTGTTTCATTTTAAGAAGAAATGGAAAATAACAAATTTCAGTCAGCTTAGCTTCAAATTAAATAAATATATCTCGTAGACTCACTCTAATGTGTAGGTCGACCATCATATCAGACATCATCTTTTTCTATGATAACAATAGTAAGATAACTTATCAGAGCTTATACGTTTCAGGTTTATGCCACACGATCGAAAACCGCAGATATGTGACGTAAATGAACTGAGATGGCTTAACTTACAAAGGAATCTGTATATATTCTATAATGCGCTCCCGACATTACGACAATGGATTTCGATTATATATATATATATATATATATATATATATATATATATATATATATATATATATATATATATATGTATGTATGTATATTAGATAAAAGTTAATTCCTAACCTTTGGTTTAAACCTACTAACAATGAAAACAAGCTATATGTTCCATGAAAACCATCCAAATAAGAGTGTAATATTACAGTTTCTTAACTTTTTTCTATTATTCATGAGTGAATATGTATTGATTCATGGTACAATGGTGTATTGCCAATGTATCATAACGATCAATAAGAAACCCAACAGAAGAGTTGCAGACATTAGTTTAGGATACATACATTGATAATAATATTCATTAGAGTTCATAAGCCACTAAGTATGATACATACTTGTGTTGAGTTCTTGGCAAATATTGTCTGGTGGCTAACAATGAAGTTGAAAAATTTCATTAACTCGACTTGCCCTGAAACCAATTAATAAAACTAATGGAAAGGTATATAGAATTAGCGAAAATGTATTTTAGTGTTATTTGTAGCATTATTTATTTATTTATTTATCTATTTATTTATTGCTTGATATATTTATTGTTTCCATTGCAATACAAGCTATCAGCAATATAACTAATTTGTTCAGAAAATTATCTAAACTCCGTCTCTTTGTTACAAAAGCAGTGAAGCGAGTGAGCTGGCAGAGCCGTTAGCACGCTGGATATAATACGTTGTGCAATTTCGTCCGTCTTTACGTCCTGAGTTCAAATTCCGCTATTATTATTCTTAATATTCTTATTATTAATCATCTGTCAATTCTGTTGCCTTCTTCTTCTTCTTCATCATCATCATCTTTTTCTTCTCATAATAATAATACTATTATTATTATTATTATTGTTGTTGTTGTTGTTGTTAGTTTTACAAAGTGTCGAACTGTATAGAGAAAAAGCACCCTTAAAAGTGAAATTGTAACTGTGATTTACGTTTTCATTTGAAGTAATTTAAATTCACTTACGATCCGAAACAAACATAGATATTAAATCTACTCTAGTCATTATCTTACTTTTATAAGACTGAATTGTCTTAACAAGGTAAGAATATCCGCATTTCTTAATATGAAGATGCAAAACAGTAGATCTTATACCGTTAAGTAGGATTTGTGATATCGCGATTATTACCGGATTTTATGTGGCGTGCTGAAACTAATAGCATCTCTTAACCTTTGATGAACTGAAAATTTTTCTTAACCCTAAAGTTGTCGTTTGATATCAATCAAATGCTTGCAGTGTATCGAGATTAATTTTCAACATAGAGGAGTCCAACCGTATCGAAAGCACGGGATAAGGCCGGAAATTAAACGTGAGAAGAGTAATCGAAGTGAAATAGTACAACTGAGATTTGAATGTGAATAACCCTTTTAGGTTGGTTAGTAACACCTACCACCACTTTACAGCGATCATACGCTGTAATTTAATAAATTTAATAATGAAGCAAGAACTTGTTACAACACGACTTTGACTACAAGCGTAAGTGATTCTAAAGGTTTATTTGTGGAACAAAGTCTAATATTATTCATGACAGCGCTAATTCAAATGTAAACTATCTCCGGTTTATAAGGATTCTTGAAACAAATTCAGAAGATTATTTTTTGAGATATGGATCAGATAAAAGTTGTAGCAAAATCGGGGTGTACATTAATCAATTACTGGTATATTTTAGTAAATTACGAGTATATCTTATATAGTTCGAATTTGGTGGTGATATAATAGGGTTATTACAATGTTACATGCAACGCCACGCAGTAATTGTTCCAGCTCTCTCGTTTCAAATCCGACTGAGGTCAATTTTGGCTCTATAATTTATGAAGTCAATAATAAAAGATGTATTAATACAAGACGATAAGTTTGGCCGGTTGGACATGTTATTCTTGGTATTTTATCTGACTTTTTCGCAATCTGACAGCAATACTTGCAGTAACACTAAGCTAATGCAGCTTTTTCTGTAGATAGACTTCAGTGGTTTGGAAGCGAGGTAGTTGTATACATGGGTAACTATCACTTCCATCAAATATTCTTTCCCAGGCCTTCACATATAAGTGTAGATGCATAGTGAAACCTTGAAGGCCTTAATAATTAAAATACTTGGGCAGTAATGTCTTCGAAAAAGAAAAAAATATATTGGTCACCTCACATTAAACAATCAACTCTTCCTTCTACCGCATTTCACATCAGTTACTTGTTTCCGAAATAGCTCATACTTCACCTGAACGGGCTTCACATAAACCACCTTTTTTCGATTCTCCAGCATGACGATGACAGCCCAAACCCAGTTATCCAACCGTAGAGAGAAGGTCAGAGAATATTTCTACGAACCCATTATATACATATATATACGTACACACATATGCATAAGTATGAATACAAAATGACAAACACACACACACATGTGAGCAATGTCAAACACACACTCATACACACACTCGTATATAGACATGTATATGCGTAAATGTATGTAAATATATCTATATATAAAAATAATATTTAAAGAGCCTACCCGAGCCATAGAATCATGACGTTGGTTCCTGAGCTTCTGTGGGGTATATAGTTTCCCACACGTGCATGGGACGCAGAACGGTCGCAGGATTACTCATTCGTGCCAGCTTAATTGACTGGGGTTACGTGAAATGAAGTATTTAGCTCAAGAGCGCAAAGTAACAACGCATTGCCTAGCCCAGTGATGGAAACCACGATCTTATAATGATGAGATCAAAACCCTAACCACTAAGCTATACGAATGGAGAGACTGTGTACTTTCTCACTACCAACTCATACACCATTTCGACTTAACCGCTCCTCCTTCTATAAACAGCTTTCGGATTTCTTTTTCCCTCTCATTCTTCTTTCCTCTTACAGATATATGTATGTGTGTATGTATGTATGTATGTATCACATTAGAAATACTCTGCAGGTGCTAAATCAGGAGAACATGCGGGAACCCAAATGCCCCACTTCTTCCTTTATAATGTCCTTGCAAATTCTCATCCTGGTAAGCTCACACGTCTCGTCAGCAGTGCGCCAGTGCGACGTTTTGCTGAAGGGAAAATTCATCGCATCCATAAAAGACATTTATCGCAGATAAAATAGACGGACATATCATGTCTAGGTACGTTTGACAAAGAACAATAACTTCAAAGAAGAATGGTCTTATAAAACCTCTTGATGGGATTCCACTCCAGACATTGACCTTCTATAAATTGACAGTTTTGTCAATGTAATTATGTCGGTTTATTGTTCCCTTTAGCTTAAATTGTGCTTCATCAGAACACAATTATCCTGAGAAGCCATTCATCCTCGCCTAACATTTATTGAACTCACTGACACAACTCGATTCTTCGATTAGGATAGTGATTATTAATTACATGTCATAATCCTGGGCTGTAAAATTAAATTTCCACTCAGCTTTTTTTTTATAATGTACTTGTATGCTTGTACTGTTTCTTCGTGTCTCGCGGGCACATGTTGCAATACACTCCCGTGGCTTCCACTATGACCGAGGAAGCAACACTTGCTACTCTAAGATGTTGACGTATTTTCACAAAAAGCGTAAGAAATATGGGTGATTCTGTTCCAAGTGTTGAAGATTCTATTCCAAAGATGGCTTCTTTGTTGTTGAACTTCAATACTCTTCAATTTGAAATACCACTTTAAAATAATCTTACGTTCCTTAAACAACAATCTTGGCTCTGCCATTTTGTCACGGTCGCTCACAAGAAATCGTAAGAAATCCTAAAAAAGTTCCCAATATTCAAAATTACAAAATAATGCCCATTGATTATTTCATGCGTCAACAGTTGATTAACTTTCAATATTACACTTTATCAACAGAAATAATTACGGTACTTCGAAATGAAAAAGTTTTTGAAAAGTTTTCATTGACATTTAAAAATGGAATAAGCCAACCAAAGTGAAAAAGCCTCCTCATCACAAAAAGAAGACAAGAAAAGGCCAGAAAAATCTGAGGTAACTTCTATTGATTCGTGACATTTGGGTAAGTTTAGTATCAAAGTGTTTTTACACGCTTCTTTCTCTTAAGTGTGTATATATTTTGGGGCGGACTCTGAACCCATACATACATACACACATACACAAACATACACACGCACACACACTCACACAGACACGCGCACTCACACATACACACATATATATATATGCATGTATGTATATATATATATATGTCTATGTGTGTATATATATATATATATATATATATATATATATATATATATATATATATATATATATATATATATATATATATACATATATATATATATATATATATATATATATATATATATATATATATATATATATATATATATATATATATATATATATATATATATATACATATATATGAATGTGAAACAATTATAATTACATTACTTAGATACGTACATTCAGGCACTAACTTGTGATTTCATTGACATTAATGACGCGAAAAATAGTTAAACCGGAAACTGAAATTTGGTCTTCAAGCCAGCTATCCGGAAACGTGCTTCAACTCGACGATGCTAACTAAATATTAGATTGTAATTTACTTTGACATACAAATGGTCTTCTTGTTGGTCCAATGTAAAAGTCGTTGGTCGCTTCATTGGAAATCATTCGTACGAACACGAATGCTAACACTTGGCATGTCATTTTATATCTAACGCTCAACTAAACACAAGTGAGATAGTCGCAAATGGGTAAGGTGTTGAATTAAAGTGAAATTAAAGTGAGGTTTCGTGTATATCGGGTGCAAACATCAAGTTAATAATTCAATGAATAGATAGACTTGAATAAATCAATAAAATATGGAAGATTATCGTGCGGTGAAGTTCTAAAATAAGGTGTTATTAAGAACGATAAAAAGACGAGGTACGTTTAAATGAACGTTACCGATAGAGAGATGTTGCATTACTGTAGTTTTATTTAAAATATGTAATGCTAGGTGTAGTTAAAGAATACTTAGTAAGAACAACATGCGAATATTATTTTACCAGCATTATTACTTCTATAATCTTCTATGATATTCGTCGTGAAATTTCGAGGCCATTCACTTAATGGCTTTGAAATTGATGATTAAGTACGAAATGCATTAGTTTTGTCACTTCAATATTTAGATAATCTAATTTTCAGTATCTCTCATTCCTGTTAACGGAACCAATATCTTTGATATACGCTATATATTTATATCTATATTTATATTCATATTTATAGATATGAAAGATTTTCATATTTCTTGGAAATATCTTGATAGAGAGAAATATCTTGCAGAGACAAGTGAATACATGAAGAATTATGCATAATTATATAGATACGTACATGCGTACATACATGCATATATACTTGTAAATAATATATGTATATATTTATGCATATATATATATATATATATATATATATATATATATATATATATATATAGAGAGAGAGAGAGAGAGAGAGAGAGAGAGAGAGATAAAGATAGACAGACAGCTAGCTAGATAAATATAGATAGAGAGATAGATATACATACATACACACATACACACACACACATATATATACACGTGTCTGTAATTCATCTATAGACATATATGTACATGGCATACACATATTTATGATATATGAGTGCATCTGTATGCATATCATTATATACATATGTGGGAATAATATGTACAAACGCACCCTGACATACATACGTTATACTTAAGTACATATGAACACACGCCTGTCTATATAATATATATAAGTGTGTATGTAAGCATTTAGGTATGTGTGTGTATGCCTGTAGATATGTATGTATATAATATGTACTTGTGTGTGTATGCGAGTTTGTATGTTTGTATGTACGTATGTATGCATGCATTTTCGAAGTATGTTTATATGCTTTCACGTACAGATTTAAGCAAGGATATATACTTGTAATTACGTGTGTGTGAATACACACATACACACACAAGCAGACACACACAGACACACACAAACACACACGCATATGTATAAGTATGTATGTCGATACATCCATTTGATATTCTTATTTTTAATATTTAGTGTATGTTTAATGAAGTCAATCTTCCCATTGATGAATAATTTATCAACTAATAATCTTCAGAATGTGTTTAATGTGAAAATTCCCCTTCGTCTTTTGTGTATTTTGGTTAAACATTTCTGTTTATTTTTAATGTGCGTCAGTGTTTCGATAAAATCTGTCTCGTTAATTCATTGTACTCTATAGACATATGTGAAGTTTATTTATTCTGTACGTCAATCTGTGATTTGTTACAGATTTCTAATGAACCAAATATTGGTTCGTTAGTAACGTAACGACGGCAGCAGATAGAAGGGAGAATCAGGAAGGAACTCGATGTGCAGGATATTACAAAAGATTTCATATAAAGGGCACCGTTCTTTCGTCGATGTTTACAAAATACTTCGACAAAAGTCGATGACGAACATTATATGTATGTATATATATATATATATATATATTTATATATGTTATATATAATGATAATAATAGATTTAGGTAGCAGCATACACACGCGCGCGCACATATTTTTATATACATAAATATATACGTGCATATATGTGTGTATATATACATATATATATATATATATATATATATATATATATATATATATATATATATATATATATATATATATATATATATATAAAATCCTTACAATAGTTATAAAATTAAAGATTTATGATGTAGTTTCATTTTCTTTTTTTTTTTTTCATGTTATTCCATTGATATTACATGAAACACAGAATTTTGTGATTTTATCTTATTTTCCACTTCCAGATTGTAGGCTGTGTTTACGAAGACTGCTTTGCAACCACGCGGATTCAGTTTCAGTACATCACGGAAGTACTTTCTATTACATTCTCGGGTCAAGCAAAACGTTGGGAGTGAATTTGATAGACGGTAGCTGTGTGGAATCTGTTCTTACACACACACACACACACACACACACACACACACACACACACACAATATACGCCAGGTGTCTATACAATTTTCGTCTAATAAATTCACTCAGAAAACTTTTATCGGTGTCAGCGCCGCCCGGGCTATTGTAGAATACTAACTGCAAAGGGTGCTACACGGTGGGACAGTACTCTTAACCACGTGGTTGCGGTGTAAAATTCTTAAATACACAGTGATAACTGTTGAAGGATATTCTAACCTCAATGTCAGCTTCCTTTAACTAAACTGAACTTTTTTTGATCAAGATCAAATTAGCAATTTATTGAACAGAACAACTTAGTTTGTGTTATATCCACGGTTTTTCCAGAGGCATTAGTTTCTTAATATATTGACTTTTTTCCTGGGAGCTGCTACTTAGGTCAGTTTTCTCAAAACTGAAGTCCACACGAACTTCGTCAGTGTATGCTTACCTCACAGATTTCAAATCATGAACTGCAATCAAAGTATCAAATGCAGAGAGCTATCGTCAGTCTAAAATGCATTGCAATAGTCTTACGGGCTGTAGCTGAGTAATATTTTCTTTTAGTCCAAGACGTGAGAAGTTAGCAAGCTTCGAGCAGTCTGTAGAAGGTATAAAAAAAAATATTAGGAACAATAGCAGTTTATTGACGTAGAAAGTTGTAACTTATTCCCAAATCGAAGTTCGATCAGCTGAAAAGAGTTATTTTATAGATACAGTTAGCAATTGGGGTTGCTGTGTGTGCGAATAAAAATCCAGAATTAGGGATTAGAGTAGATAAAACTCTGGCTGCATATGTTTCATAGCTAACAGAACCTCGGAAGTAGTTATTACCCAAACGAAGGGTAATCCGCTAGCAACTCGTCGCGCCAAAGATACCTTAATCAAATGAAAAACATAGATACACAAATATATATACATATATATATATATATATATATATATATATATATATATATATATACACATGACGGGCTTCTTTCAGTTTCCGTCTACTAAATCCATTCCCGTGGCTATAGTATAAGACACTTACCCAAGGTGCAACGCAATAGAGCTGAACCCGGAACTATGAGGTTTGGAAGCAGGCTTCTTATCACACAGCCACGCCTGCGCCCAAAGGCATTCCCAAGCGGGAAGACGAACTCCGGCTGCGTGCGCGCACACACGCACATATATATAAGTTTTCAGGACTCAAACGAATCAGGTATTTAAATAATAAATATCAAAATACCAAGTAGAGTCGGAGACAGCACACTATGTACTGACATATACGTACTTACTTAAGTAAATACAGATTTGTCCTTCCCGTTGTGCATACACTCACAAGTAACTGACTGCATCCACAATGTTTCATGAAAGTTATACACGGGTACACTCACTCCACGCATTCTACGTCGACTATAGACTCCAGATTCAAATTAATGGAAGGTTCTGAGTTAGGTGAAGAGTAAATAATTCTTTCTACCATAGGCACAAGGTCTGAAATTTGTGGGGAGGTACTTAATTTATCAACCTCGGAAGGATGAAAGGCAAAGTCGACCTCGGCGCAATTTGAACTCAGAACGTAAAGATAGACGAAATACCGTTATGCATTTCGCCCAGCGTGCTAACGATTCTTATTTCCTTACAGCCCACAAGGGGATACACACAGAGAGGACAAACAAGAACAGACAAACGGATTAAGTCGATTATATCAACCCCAGTGCGTAACTGGCACTTATTTAATCGACCCCGAAAGGATAAAAGGCAAAGTCGAGCTCGGCGGAATTTGAACTCAGAACATGAAGATAGACGAAATACCGCAATACATTTCGCCCGGCGTGCTAATGATTCTGCCCGCTCGCCAACTTAGGAGAGGAGTAAGTAGTGATACAGATGCTTTTTGTTTCACTTCAGCCGTGTTTTTTATATTGATGAACAAACGTGCTACATCATGCAAAATATAAGTGTTTTCATCAGATGAATACTCTTTTTACTCTTTTACTCTTTTACTTGTTTCAGTCATTTGACTGCGGCCATGCTGGAGCACCGCCTTTTGTCGAGCAAATCGACCCCAGGGCTTATTCTTTGAAAGCCTAGTACTTACTCTATCGGTCTCTTTTGCCGAACCGTTAAGTTACGGGGACGTAAACACACCAGCATCGGTTGTCAAGCTCATATCACAACCCCCGTCCATTCTCTTAAATAGCTGTATGACTCTGTTGTAAAGGAGGAAGATAAACCTCCCCCCACACACACATCTTAATCTATCGCAACATTGCTTCCTAAACATTGCTACAGATGTTTGCTAACATGCCTGCTTACATACATACATGCATAACTACACAGAGAAACACAGACACACACACACGCAAACACACGCACACGGACACACACAAATATATATAGGGACGTATGCCAGTTATATATAAATATACATACATACATACACACACACACACACACACACACACATATATATATATATATCTATCTATCTCTCTCTCTCTCTCTCTCTCTCTATATATATATATATATATATATATATATATATATATATATATATATATGTATGTATGTATGTATGTATGTATGTATATGTATACCTACAATCTCTTCATACATAGATATGTGAGAGCAATAGATCCGTTTGAATAATGTGTTTAAATGAGTATAACAAACGTGTTTGCGTATAAACTTTCCATTTCATGCACTTCTTTATGTCAGGCAAATAGAAGTACAGCGAACTGAATTTCAAATAAAATTTATATTCAATAGGAACCAATAAATATATTGAACAACAAGAATATCAAGGATGTATATCTTCTTTATCTTCATTATATATCTTCAGCGCAGTTTAATTAAAAGATTAATTACAAAGTTCTCTGCTGATTATTTTTCTATATTTCTGTTTCAAAGATATTTGATGTAGCTTTACTTATAGAGTTCTAATTTATATCTCTTTTTAACCCGAGTGTACCGAGAAGTATAGATAACAAATCCGTAGATTGTATGTTATATGTATATGTATATATGTATGTTTGTATATATATATACATATATATATATATATATATATATATATATACTTGCGTCTGTGTATGTTTACGTATATATCTATAGATGGATATATGTATGTATATTATATATTTATATATATATATATATATATATATATATATATATATATATATATACATGTATACTCATGTACTTATATACATATATCTATATATGCAGGTATATATATATATATATATGTATATATATATATATATATATATATATATATATATACATACAAATATAGTTATCTTTGTATGGGTATATATGTGTGTGCATGTAAATGTGCGTGTGTGTACGCGTGTGTGTGTGAATTACGTAGAACTAATGGTTTTATACTGATTTATTTTGCAATAATTATTCAACAAAGGAGCGTGAATGACTTCTCGCCATCATCTCGACATCACCTCGCTACCATCAATACCACGAGATTGTGGGGCGTAGTCATAGATGAGAAGCGTTATTGTCAGGAACAAACTAACTTAGAGAAACGATGGTATATTCTGATACTGTAAGGGCGTAGTCTGTAACATATTGTGGTGACTATTACCTTTCCCCCCTCCCCATCTGCCACTCTTTCTCTATCTCTCTGTTACCTTTCTCTCTCTCTCTCTCTCTCTCTCTCTCTCTCTCTCTCTCTCTCTCTCTGTATATATATATATATATATATATATATATATATATATATGTTGCAGGGGAGGGAGTATACACTACATATCGATCTCTATTAAATTCGGAATTAAATTTCCCAATTAAGATAACAGTATGATTGAGTATATATGCACTAGTGTATCTAGAATAATCTTCTGTATATATATATATATAAGCATACGCGCGCGCGTGCACACACACACACACACACACACACACACACACACACGTATATATTGACCAACACACTGTACGAGGGGCGTTGCATTAAAAGTCACATAAACATATGCTCACTCCTGGAAAACCGGACATGTGTATACGAAACTTTCTAATATAACCTCGGGTCGACCAAAGCCTTGTGATTAAATCTGGTAGACGGAAACTGAAATAAGCCTGTCGTTTGTATATATTTATGTATATATATATATATATATATATATATATACATATACATATGTGTGCGTGTGTATGTGTGTGTGTGTGTGTGTGTGTGTGTGTGTGTGTGTGTGTGTGTGTGTGTGTGTGTGTGTGTGTGTGTGTGTGTCTGTCTGTTTCTGCTTGTGTTTCTCCCTCATCACCGCTTGACAAATGGTGTTGGTGTGTTTATGTTCTCGAAACTTAGCGGTTCGTCAAAGGGGGCCGATATAATAAGTACTTGGTCTAAGAAATAAGTCGATATGTTCAATTAAAACTCTTTAAGGCGATGATCCAGCGTGGCCGCAGTCAAATGACTAAAACAAGTAAACGAATGTATATATATATATATAATATGTATGTGTTTATGTGCGTGTGAATGAGTGTGATGCATTGCTTTTCTTTGGCTTCTAGGTGAAATCCATGAATATAGACGTGTATGACCGTTTACTGGGGATATACGCTGGTTACCTGAAAACTTCCCATTTTTGTTCATATTCCTTCGTTAATCGATCCTATGATCAGGCATGCTTTGAATAACTCAATACGTTTAAATATTTGCAATGTAAGAAACGCTCTCTTTCAAGCAAGCAGGGCTTCTTATGACAACTATAATTGGGTTGGTGTTACATTTATATGCTGGCGCTCCAGGCAATGGTATCAAGCTTTGCTTTTCGTTTCATAAACCTGGACAAGACATCTGTAAAAGACATCACTGGATTTCAGAGTTTTCAGAGAACAGTTGAGCGCAAGGTACTTAGTACACTTTCTCTTATTAAATTTGAGGATTGTCTAATTAATGTACAAGATTTTTATTTTGCTATCTATATTAAAATTGGCAAAATAATCGCAAAATCTTTTTGTTTCCTCCAGCTACACATATATATTCTTTAGTTTTGGCAACCTAGAGTTTCGTAATGAAAACATTGAATAATCTGTAATTTGTTGTTCTTATCAAACTAAAACCCAGATTTTGCACAAAATTAAATCCTTATATAACATGTTTTGTTGTAGAATTGTATCACATGACATTTTCACTATCTTCCACTGTTTAATTTTCAGCGTTGAAATAGCATTGCAGCTTGATAATCACGTCTTCTCTTTTGCTATATTTAATTCAAAACTACTTTATGCAGCACATTTATCCAATTTTAAGAAGCTATAATGAACGTTGAATGAGATGTGGTTGCTAATTTGAGCCGGTCGAGCATAGTCAAATATGCTAAACGCAAAACTGCATTCATTATCTTGTGTAGTTAATTATCTCTATATCTTCCTTTTATGGCTTCAAATTCCATGCCAAAATTCCTTTAGTTCTTCCATAGTTGTTATCAACTACGGAGCAATGGAAGCGCGATTAATTCAATCATTTCGTCATTGTGCAATCAATAAAAAAATACATGTAGCACTCACTCGACTATTACATGTTCAGATAAAATCTTGCCGTTCGTTTAATTAAAAAATCAATTTCAAGAGTTTTCTTCATTGGTATTGAAGGCAAATAGTCGACGAGCGAGTCCATGATTTGGTGTTTATTCCCAGATGCAATAATTTACTTCCCTGAAATGTATGCCGCCTTCGGATCATGACATTCGGAACTATAGTATCAATCATTCTCTATTCTAGATATATAGGGCGGGAAGGTGGCAGGATCGTGAGATCGCTGGAAAAAATCCTTTGCAGTATTTCTTTTGGCTAATTGTATCCTGAGCTCAAATCCCACAGAGGTCACCTTTGCCATTCATCCCTCAGCAGTCCAACGTATCCATTAACCTTCTCACTTCAAAACCACTATGCTTTTGCCCAAATTAGGGACCTTTGTTTATTGTAAACTGGATAGACTGAGTGACAGAATGTAGAAAAACTTAAGTTTTTATTTCCGTTCTTATATTAACTAAGATCAAATATTTACAAAATTGACTTTATTTTTTAATTCCACACGTTTCAAACAAATGAACATTAGTAACGAGGCTATTTCAATTAACTATAAACCATACTTTTCAAATACGTAGTATTACTCACCTGTAAGAAAATATGTGTTCTACATGAATTTCATTTCTGAAGTCATACGTATTTTATCTCTATCGGTGAGCGCCGTAATATAAGAAGTTACTGGATTCCAAAACCTGTAGTCGAATTTTGCTGTTGTTATTTTCTTTTATAATACTTTGATAGCAGCATGAAAGACATTTGATGTTAACCCTCTTCCACACACAAAGAATCACAGGCTTTATTCTTCATATAAAAGAAACATAGGCAATTGTTATCCGTAAGAAATTATGAGAAACTGCTGAAGTGTGCACTTCTTCAAAGAGTTACTTGCACAAACTCTTCAAAAATAGACATAATATTCAAAGAAAGGAAATAATAAAATGATAAAATGAAGATAACTGTAATCATATGTAAGTGAACCTAAAAGAGAGATGAATACATATTTCAGGCGAATGATCATATTTGAAACTAGACGTTGTTTTGTGCTTGTTATTGAATGCATTAACCGAGTGATTAGTCATTTCCTCAATGTTTGAGATTAAGGTATCTGTTACTAAAAATAATATATTCCACTCACTTTGTTGCAGAATTCTCTTGTCGATCACCGGTTGAAAGAAGTACA
>NC_142936.1:75666931-75696931 GCF_046866305.1 Octopus bimaculoides | reverse complement strand
CACACACACACACACACACACACACACACACACACACACACACATATATATATATGCATATATAGGGAGACAAAGGGAAAGGGGAAAGACAGACTGTATGAGTGAAACATTATGAACAGACAAAAAATCCTGGTATAACGTTGTATTAATATAATATTCACTATGCATCTGCGATATATTGAGTGCATCCTGACTTAGTATATATATATATATAAATATATATAATATACATTAATTAGATCGTGTATAATTCGACTTCAATAAAATTTGATAACCTATATATCTGCATGAGTGTCGAAAATAAACACGTTTAATTTTATTAGCATGGAAATAAAACAAACAATAATATAATTTATTTGTTTTTTCCAGAGGAAAATTCATAGAAATGATATCGGAGAATAATGCTTGTAACGAAATATTGCTATTGGGTTGGTGCATAATTATTCAACAAATTTTATTCAACAAAAAGAATAACAGCATGTAACAAATATATCTTTAAATGATTATTCCGGAGCATATTCACCATCTACTTCAGTTACTGCGTCCCATTTGCTTGGAAGACAGACAGAACCATCATTTAAAGATGTTTTTGTTAAATATTGTTATTGGTTTTTTGAATAAAATTTGTTGAAAATAAAAAAGCTGCAATAATTATGCACCAACGTAATATTGTTCGTCATTTTTAGTTTCTTCTTCTGGTTCCTTGTATTGTGTGCGTACAAATATTCAGTCTTTTATTCTTTTATTCTTCCATTTGTTTCAGTCATTTGACTACAACCATTCTGGAGCACCGCCCTTAGTCGAACAAATCGATCGCATGACTTATTCTTTGTAAGCCTAGTACGTATTCGCCTCTTTTGCCGAACCGCTATGTTACGGGGACGTAAACACACCAGCATCGGTTGTCAAGCGATGGTGGGGGTACAAACACAGACACACAAACACAGACACATACATATACATATATATATATATATATACAATGGGCTTCTTTCAGTTTCCGTCTACCATATCCATTCACAGGGCTTTTGTAGAAAGCACTTTCCCAAGGTGCCACGCAGTGGGACTGAACCGGAACTATGTGGTTGGTAAGCAAGTTACTCACCATACAGCCACTCCTGCACCTATATATATATATATATATATATATATGTGTGTGTGTGTGTGTGTGTGTGTGTGTGTGTGTGTGTATACGAAAAGAAATAATATTCGTCTCTTTTTATGGAAACAAAAGGGTTTGTTGGACTGCAAAAAAGTACTCAAGCGTAAATGAGACAACGATAAAGAAACATTGGTCATAGAACAAGCATGTCTTTACATATTTAAGATCCATGGTAATATTTATATATGGTTAAATGTTTGAGGTATGGTGTTATATATAAGTCGTTGACTCGAACTTGATGTTTCTTCTTTGACCAATGTTTCTTCATCTATGTATATATATATGTGTGTGTGTGTGTGTGTGTGTTTGTGTGTGTGTGTGTGTGTGTTTGTGTGTGTGTGTGTATGTGCGCGCGCGTGTATGTGTGTGTGTGTGTGTGTACATATATATTAAAAGGATGTGTTATAATACTATTCCACATATACAAAAACAGCCATACCAACAATCCAACATACCACCATCATCAGCTACCCCACCAATATCATTATGGTTTCGACACCTGGACAGTACCATTCAATCCCGCAGCACTAAAATAAGCGTTGTTTGGGAACAAACATACCAAAGAAACCACATATTTCAAACACATTTACCTTATGTACAACCGTATCGGTAAATAAATTCCAATAAGTAAATTATAACCAACTCATAAATACGTAACGAAACAGCGAACAATCCATTACGTCATACAAAAATTATATTCCCTACCGTCTTCCATAGTATAATATAAAAGTGAAAGCTCACTAACTTTAATAAAGCTAAAACAAAGAAAAACATAAGCCATTGTACATCGTATCAGTATTAATAGTAAACCTGCAATAACTAAATTATATGCTAAATCGCGACCAGTCTTTAAGTCCATATAAATAATAATCCCACCAGTCTTCCATAGTTACTACTAAAATAAAAAAAAACTCAAACTTTATATAAATCTCTCCGAAACAAAATAAACACGATTGAATTTAATTTAAATAATAATATAATAATTATGTGTGAAATACATTACATTATTTTCCCATTTAAAAGATAATAATAAAAGCACTACATACTCATTAATGAATCACCACTAGAAGCTATATTAAATTACCAGTAACTACTAGAAACATTAAATTTTATTAAATCGGAACTAATAAACGTACTGGAAGTTAACTATTATTATAAAACATTGCTATGTTTAAAACTAATTGAAACTGTTTAAAAGATAATATCACTACAAGTTATATAACTACACACGTTTTTATAAGACACGCAGTTCCATCACCAAGAATTTAAAAAGATCATCTTAACTATTGATGACGTAGAGCATAATTTCTACTTCCTCAACTGTCTCAAACAATATTAGTGACGTAGTAAGCAAATAACTCGAATCGTAAACCTTCCAAATCCTTACAAATCCTTACAAAGTTGAAGACTAGATACTACCCCATATTAATTTAAAATTTCATGTTTTCTACCTAAACAACGATTAAAAGTTTTAACCAATTTACCATATTTATACCCTCGTTTTACTAAATGTCTTAACAGTTTGCTTATTCTTTCCAAAAATGTATCAGCATTATGCATACACACACATGCACATACATACGTACACAAACACACATGCAGAAATACACACACGTGCCTACGTACGTACTTACATACATACATACATACATAAATGTGCGTTTTTGTTTCTCTATATGTGCATGCGTACGCCTTAGTGTATGTATATATCCTCTCAAGTGGACCATATCATAGTCTTCGCAACACTAGTTTATATTTCTTCCATGCTACAAGTGCATAAGATATTTGAGGACAGATTTAGGTTTATTATACTTAGAAACTTACCCTCCGATGCAGAAATCCGGGCAAGGTTCTTTATGGAAGACTAGCGGTCGACCATGCATAACAACCTCCCCTCTTCATGTCACTGATGGAAAAGGCAAAAGCTGATACAGCTTGGCACCGGTGACATCCCGACTGATTTCTACTGCTGAATGAACTGGAGCAAGGGAAAATAAAGTGTCTTCCTGAAGCACACAACACACAGTCGGTCCGGTAATCGAACCACTACCTCATGATTGTTAGCCTGACGTTCTAAGCACTCAGCCATATATATACGTATAGATATATATGTATGTATGTATGTATGTATGTATGTATCTATCTATCTATCTATTTATCTATGTACGTATGCATATATATGTTTGACTGTGCATATGTATGTGTGGCTCGTTTGATAACGTATAGAAAGAGACAGTGATAGAATCGGCGATAAAATTAATAAGTAAATGTTTAAGAACAGAAATACGTTGCGGTATTTATTCGGAATCGTAGAGACATTCAACTCTCATCTACCAACCTTATAAAGGCGATAAACTGCTGATTGGTTCGTTGGAAAGCTGACATCAATGACTTCATAATTAAAGAGATGTAATATGATATATAATGATATACTTGAACATTTAAATATATTTGAGATTTAATTCTTCATTTAAGCATGACTGAGAATTCTTTTAATCAATTTTTATTAAGTATCTTTCGAATGCATTCCCTACGGTTATGAAAGAGAGAAGAGTTATCATGTACACAAGTTTTATTACAGAAATCTCTTTCGGTACAATATAAGCTATATATATGGGCATATTCTGGGTCTATGGTTAAGTTGTTTGCTTCGCAGTCACCTGTTCTCGTGTTCAATACGTCTGCGAGTGGCAGTTTTGGCATATGCCGTGTTCTAAATTTTTACGTCGCTTCACACATTATGAGTAAAATTTGGTAAACGGAAATATTTAGAAACCCGCCGTAATTCAAAAGCTAACAATCTTGTCACATACTGTTTTACGTAGATTCTGGTTGAAAATTACGTTAAAATTACACTTGTTTGTAGAAAGCCACTCACACGCTAATTCAAAAGAAGCTAGTTCATTTGATTGAACAGCTACATCATCATTGCCGAGACCCAGTAATATTCACCAAACAATACTTATATCAAATCCATCTTACCAATAATTTCATTAACAGAGAAATAACTGTAGTCCATATTAGACATCAGATCATCATTGTTTTCCTATTTTCCAAGCAGCCTTACAAGTAATATAATGATTATTACACCGTATTGCAACAAACAGTATATATATATTGCTCGGTAATAGTTATTTTAGGCATAGTATTGCCTGCGCGGATAATCTTATATTGCCACCACAAGGTTTCAGTTTCAAATCAGTGCAACTGCGTAGCAGTTTCGGAACGTGTATTCTACTACATTTTCTCAGCTAGTAATGCTTTATCAGTGGATTAGGTTGATAGGAACTGTGCTGTCGTCAGTAGTTACTCAGGGTAAGCAGTTGGTGACCATTATTTAGTAAAACACACAACAAATACGCGAAACACAGGCGCGCGACTGAGTTGAAGGCAGATCTATTTCTGCCTATATAGCACGTAAAGAAAACGGTATTGTAGAAATGTACGAAACACGTGTACCAGCAGCAGTACTATGCGTAGCTTAAATGCTGAGATTGAAAAACAAGATCGAATTATGCTTACCTAATCTACAAAAATATAAAATATTTTGCATTTTATGCATAGTAATAAGACTAACCTTCATTATTTTATTGAATTAGGTGCATATTTTGCCATGAGAGAAAAAGGTTGCTATCGATCTATTTTATTGTAGATAGGCACTGCCTACATTGCCTACCTAGGTGGCACCTCTCTGATACATACATACATACATACATACATACATACATACATATATGTATGTATGTATATATATATATGTATGTACATATATATATTCTACGTATGTATACCTGTATATATGTATTCTATATGTATATATATATATATATATATATATATGTATATATATATATATATATATATATATATATATATATATATATATATATATATATATATGCATATATTTATATATATAAATGTATATGTGTGTGCATATATATGTGTGTGTGTATGTATGTTTTTTTGCGTGTGTGTGCATCTCAGCCAGTGTTGTTTTATTTATGTGCCCGTAGTCTTAGCGCTTCGGCAAAATGGACCGTTAAAATATATACCAGACTTTTAAAGCCATAAGTACTAGCTTTGATGTTTTTCGAATAATACCTTTTCGGCCATGCCCCAGGAGGTTCGACGCCTGCAACAGTTTAAAAGATTATAACCAAAATGGAATGATACTGTTTCGAATTCCCTAGATTTTAAATATTTTTCGTGCGGGTCGACAAGGTATTAGACAATAACTAAAACATACTTACCTTTCCTGAAAAGCAATCGCTGCTTTCTCATTTGAGGCTGTCTCGATGCTATTTCGTTGGTAGCCCCTGCATAGATATGTACTTTACTAGATTCTTCTTTTCTTACAGATCATACTTTCCTCTTTCATACGATAGAAAAAAGGTGCATAATGGATGTGATTGCCTGATATAAACTCTATCATAAAAGACAGGATGATCATGGATAGAGCGTCTATCATTATATTAACCATCTTCTTCTGACCTGGTAGACGCAAGCTCAGGGTGAGAGTTTAAAAGATAACAATGACTGTACATTACTTAGATTGTTGTTTGTGAGAAAACTTTCAGCAGAAGGTTTACTGTGACGTTAAAGTTGCATATATGTATATATATGTATATATATATATATATATATATGTATATATATATATATATATATATATATATATATATATATATATATATATATATATATATATATATATATATATATATATATATATATATATATATATATATATATATATATATATATTTACATACATACGTACGTACATACATATACGTATATACAAACATATTTACTTGTATGTACGTATATATACATGTATATACATATGTACATATATATATTTATATGTATTTACGTATATACACACACATATGCATATATATGTATTTCATGTATGTATGAACGTATGTTTATATTTATGTACGTATGTGTGTATGCATATATGTATATATGTATGTATGTATTTATGCATGTGTGAAGGAATGTATGCATGTAAGTGTGTATGTATGTCCTACATTGAAACTTTCTTGAATGCTTTGGGTAGTTTGACACAATGCTATGAAGAAAGCAAGCATTAAGAAGACTTATGTCAGCTAAGGTAACGCAACAAAATAGAAAATGCAATCATAAGGGATGTTTACATAACGAATCTGACAATTAAATTGAATCCCGACAAGATGAAATGAAATAACTGTGATTTCTTTTGCAACAAGAGTACAACAGCACTTTTAAAGACTAGAATCGATTAAAACTTTCGGAATGGAAATGTCCAGCAGATCTGAAGTGCCTACTCAAAACTGAAAGCAAACTTTCTATCGACAATCAATGGCAGATAGAGATAAAAGCTTGTTTTTAACAGCAAGGACAGTTGTATCTGTTGTTTCTTCCAGTGCACATAGGATAACAATGCAATGGCACATGCGTGGACACACCCAGACACACACACACACGCACATACACACACACGCATGCATATATATATATATATATATATATATATATATATATATATATATATATATATATTTATAGGTAAATAGACAGATAGATATATACATATAAAGAGATAGATAGAAAGAGAGAGATACGGTGAATGAGAGAGACAGGCAAATAATACCTAGATAGACAGACCGACAAATAGACACACACATAGATAGATAGATAGATGATTCATGGACGGATGGATAGATTGAAATATAGATACATATCCATTCACATGTAATATAATGTGTAAATAAAGGAATATGTATAAATAATCTACTCAATATATGCGTACATGCATACGTATGCAAGAAAATATGGATGTATTTATATAAATGTGTGAGTGTGTTTTGTGTGTGTTTGTGTAATACAATTATTATTACATATATGTGTTGCAGTGTCTGTTACTGCATAATACTTACATAATGTGTATGAGTGTGTGTGTGTGTATATGTTTGTGTGTGTGCGTATGTGTGTGTGCGTGTGTGTGTGTGCGTGTGTGTACACGTGCGAATATATCGGAATGTTTATCTCAGCGCATAAGATAAACACTTGATCGCACTTCGTAGACAGTAAGGTAACTTTGCTTGGGGGGATATTTTCATATTGAATTCCAGCAGGCATTGAAGTGATTGGATGGCAAACTGACACGTAAATAACAATCGAGTTATGTGCAGGAAAGATCTATTCACTGCAAATGCTAGAAGAAAAAAAAGTAAAGTATTGGCAGAGATATACTATTCAAATTCAATCATAGAACAGCGTATGGCATATTACGAAATGATCTAAATTGGAATAGAAGATATCTAGAAGAAATTATGCGTTATATATCTAGAGGTCCCTTAGATGATTTACAGTGAACAGAGTTCCCTGATATATATTCGTATTGCTTGCAGCCACCACTGCTTTATATTTCACACAATAATTCCCTGGAGAAATATCTTCAAAAAGTTTCATATGTAACAATCCCACACGTTTGCATCTGTATACTTTTGCTTATACATTGTATGAAAGAATATATATATATATATATATATATATATATATATATATATATATATATATATATACACACATATACATATGCATACACTTACACACACACACACACACACACACACACACACTAGCAATGCATCCCGGCGTTGCCCGGGTCTTATGACCTAATGACATAATGGAAGATATTGTTTGTTTTTTTAAAGAGAAAGGGGTTTGTACAATTTGCATGGGTTTGCATGAAAGTGCTTTTCGTTCTTAAGAAGTATCAGAACCTATGTATTGTTTCATCTATAAAAGGGTGTTAATACGATTTTATCCAGAAATCACGTCTTCAAAATATTAATTTTCCCCCCAATCCCCACCGTAATTTCTTAATTTGCAACTGTTTTTCGAATTGTCTTTTTTGTTGTAGTTGTTATTATCTACAGTGGTTATGAATCTGGGAAATATGTACTCTTTTACTTGTTTCAGTCTTTTGACTGTGCCCATGCTGGAGCACCACCTTTTAGTCGAGCAAATCAACCCCAGGGCTTATTCTTTAGAAGCCTGGTACTTATTCTATCGGTCTCTTTTGCCAAACCGCTAAGTTACGGGGACATAAACACACCAGCATCGGTTATCAAGCGATGATGGGGGGACAAACACAGACACACAAACACATACACACATACATATATATATATACATATATACGACGGGCTTCTTTCAGTTTCCGTCTACCAAATCCACTCACAAGGCTTTGGTCGGCCCGAGGCTATAGTAGAAGACACTTGCCCAAGATGCCACGCAGTGGAACTGAACCCGGGACTATGTGGTTGGTAAGCAGGCTACTTACCACACAGCCACTCCTATATACATATTTTTTTATAGTTGAACTTTTCTTACAGAAACTTTCAATGCTACTTGCCCCACCTCTCTCACCCATCACCTGCCCGCTTTCAAAAAACTAAAATCTCCCAATCTTTCACTTTTGTCTGATGTTTCTCGCATGCGTAAAATTTGACTGAAATAGCAGACGTAAAAAAATAACAGACCGCCACCAGAAAACCCGACACGCTACAAACAACAGATAAACGACATCATTTCTGAAGAAACTTCCCCGCTTTCCAAACAGCTAAACGTGAAACATTGGAAGTGTGTAACTTTTTGAAAGTGGTGAAGTGATGGGTAAAATTCTTAAAGATTCGTACTCTCTTTTTTTTATCCATGGATTACCAAGGAAACAAAAAATGAAAAAAGCAAAAATTGATTTGAGTGTAGAGAGGGAGAAAATTAAAATATTAAGAACGTGTTTTCTGAGTGAAATCCTAATCTCCTGTATCGCAAACATAGGAATCGGAAGAAATTAGGGAAAACAATACGCGGGGGTGGGGGAGCGCAATTGTCACCTCGGACATGCTAGAGAGAAGAAGTAAAAGACAGGATTTCTGGAAAAGCTTCCTTTTAAGTTTATGTCGAAGATCAGGTTTTTAAATACGTTCATCACAAACACAAATTACACAATAGAAAAACATAATTTCATTTGGATTTGAGCTGTAAATTTGCGCGTTCACAGAGCAAGAAATAACATAATTCGTACAGAAGTTTTATCTAGAGTGTGTGTATGCGTGTGTGTGTGTGTGTGTGTGTGTGTGTGTGTGTGTGTGTGTGTGTGTGTGTGTGTGTGTGCGTACGTGTGTGTGTGTGTGTGTGTGTGTGCATGTGTGTGTCAAGGGAAGTTATTTTATGGCATTCTTTCGTTTGAAGAAGCAACGATGTCAAGTCGATCATATTGGATCATAAAATTGTTCGTTAATTTCCGTAAAAATCTTTTAATTTCTTTATTCTTTGAAGAGAGCAGAAATTAAAGAGAGGAGAAAGCGAAAAGGCGACATTTGCTTTGAAATAAGAGGAGAAAGTAAAAGCGAGGAGAAAGTAAAAGCGAGGAGAAAGTGAAAGATGTAAGTACGTGTATATGGAATGGACGTGTGTGAGAGAAAGAGAAAGAGAAAGAGAAAGAGTAAGTGAGTGATTGAAGATATGTGTTGTGATGTATGAATTTTTTGCATGTATTTGTAAGCGGCACTCACTCGCGCTCTCTCTAACACACATCTTTCATATACACGTACATAAATAGGCGGAGGTAAAGAATACGCACACGACTCGTTTTTGGCGTAACCCTAACCTAACCCTAACCCTAAACTTAACCCTAAACTTAACCCTAAACCCTAACCCTAACTCTAAACACGAGGTGTGTGTATTCTTTACCTTCACCCTTTAGACGGTAGTCGAACAAATCAACTTTTCATTTCTAAGTATGTAGCTTATTCTATCGGTGTCTTTTTAAGGAACTGCTGGGAAACAGTGTTGACAAAAAGCAGACACAAAGATACACACACATACATACATTGTGTGTATCTATATGCATATATGTATATATATATATATATATATATATATATATATATATATATATAGAGAGAGAGAGAGAGAGAGAGAGAGAGAGAGAGAGAGAGAGGGGGGGGGAGAGGGATAGGTAGATAGATAGATAGATAGATAGATAGATAGATCAAACGAGATTGAGCAATTAGGACAAAACTGTTCTATTTAGAGAATTTAGGCAAAAGAACTACCGCGTTGCATTTGCTTGAATTGCTTTAAATAACAACTAAATTCTCTAAAATCATAGTCTATCATCTTAAAAGATGGAACTACATATTGTACTATGTAATTAAAGGCATACGAAATGACTGATTGGATACATCTGTAATGCCTTTGGACACACTCTGCTGAATAAGGGTTAACCCGCGTTTTAAAATATTCGACAAAAACTAAAACCCAAATAACATGCGTTTATAATTGACCATGGAATCCCAATGGTAGTTCTGGTGTTCGGAAGACATACATTGCAAAGTGATAACGCAAAGTTAAATCGAAGCAACAAAGATAATATACTGTATAAATTTAGAAGCTTCTTCAGCAATATTCTCAGATTGCTTAGTAATTGAAATACAACGGATACATATGAGTAGAACCACATGCACCAACAACTACACACGCATTTATCTATGTGTATGTTTGTGATCTTTAAGAGTGTTTGCTTTACATACTCTTGTATCTTACTGAAAGTTGATAAGGCAGTAACTTTAAGCGTTTTTGCAGAAACTTTGAAACTTGTAGATTCTTAGACGTTATTCATATACCATACAGCTGTCCTGAATACAGGGGACAAATGTTTATAAGTCAAAATCTATTTTAAGCTATGACCGACAATTAGTCTGGTGTTATCTATGAGCTTAAAATAAAATAAAAATGTGCTTCTTCTTAGAAGTAAGCCATCCATTTCATGTTAATACAGTGTAAACCTGAAGATAAGTGGATAGAGGTCACTTTGATAATACAGTGATAAGATTATTGCAATTTAAAAACAAAAACAAAAGAAAACATCAAGTATCTAAGTGACAGTTTTGTTTTCAATGACGCTTTGTAGAAAATTTCTTCCTTAACAACGTATATGGTACAAAGCGTGCAAGACGTAACTAAGCGTAAATTAGTTACGTATTATTATCAAAAATAATAATAATAACTAACGATCAAAGCCACATCTGTATGTCATTTATGGAGGGACGTATTACATATAAACGAAGTATCGAGAAATCAAATCTCTGATATTATCACAACACCACCACCAACAACACCACCACCAACAACAACAGCTGCGGCAGCAGCAGCTGCAGCAACAACAATGATAGTAATAATATTAATAATTATTATTATAATTGCTTTTTTTCTCAGGATGTTCGGCCTTGTTTGTTCTGTTAGATTCTGTGAGATCGGACAGCAGCCTGCTGTCAGAGGTTTCACGGGGTCTCTTTCCACACATTATAAGCTTTGATGCTTGGTTAGTAATTATCATGGAAGACATTCAACATCCCAGTACCAATCTCAAAATCCTACTGACCTTAGCACAGCATTTTTGGGGGGCATGCTCTGCTCTCATGTCAATTCCGACTTCTTCGACATATTTCTCAAACTTGGTTGTTAGTAGTCCGAGTGCCCTTACAACAGACATTCTCTTCATAGTCCACATTTTTGCAATCTGGTCTGTTAGTAGTCTTTAGTTTTCAGTCTTCTTCTTCTTCTTCTTCTTCTTCTTCTTCTTCTTCTTCTTCTTCTTCTTCTTCTTCTTCTTCTTCTTCTTCTTCTTCTTCTTCTTCTTCTTCTTCTTCTTCTTCTTCTTCTTCTTCTTCTTCTTCTTCTTCTTCATCATCATCATCATCATCATCATCATCATCATCATCATCATCATCATCATCATCACTATTATTATTATTATTATTATTATTATTCCTATGTATCACAATGTAGGTAAAAATGCACCGGAATCTTTAGTCATCTGCCAAGTCACAACATGGACCTCAGACAGATAATACTTTCCTTACGCGCGCTGTGCCCAATAAGGCTGCTTTTTGCAAGACATCAATCTTTCATGAGGTTTCCAGTTGCTTTAAGAAGTCATGAAGTTTCAATGGGATTGAGACCAACGCTGCTCCGATCACCACTGGTATCACGTTTACATTACCCTATCGCATTCCATTCAGTCTGTCCATTTCCACTTTCAATTCGGAGTACTTGGTGATTTTTTAAATCTCTTTACTCACAACATTCATGTCATTTGGTATGGCTACATCAATGATCTAACAATATTTGTCTGTCTTACTCAATATGACAATATCCAGTCGACGGCGTTCGATTACACGATCCGTCTGAAAATCATAGTCCCAGAGTCTCGTTACTTTTCCATCCTCCTGCATAACTTTACTTGGTACATACTCATACCAGTTCTCTGGTATTTCATATTGGTATTTACGGCATAAGAGCGAATGAAGATACATACACATTCTATCGTGGCGGCGCTTGTATTCTTTTTGTGCAAGGCTCTCACATCCACTTACCATGTGGGTCACATTTTCCACACTCTTTCCACAGAGTTTGCACTTCTGAGTGTCAGAAGTTTTATAGATGTCATACTTCACAGGATTGGTAATGAGAACCTCGTCTTGTGCAGCTATGATCAGGCTTTCGGTGGTACGCTTCATATCACCTCGCTCAAGCCATGCCCACGATGCTGTATTATCCTTGACGTCCTTGTATTCCTTTCAAACTGTCCATGCATTCTCATTTCAAGAAGGTCTTCTTTTCTCTTCTCCTCGGCTCTTTGCATGAACTCTTCCTTGCCAATCATTTCATCTGCATTTACACCCATATCTTTCAATCAATAATTGACTGGTTCCATTAATGTATCTGAGAGTGGGGTCTTGCAGATGCAACCATCTCGTAGCACCTTTATGTTTACATTGACTCTGAATTCACTTCTGACCTATTTTCTTGTCAGGGATTTGGGATATTTAAGCTCCTACCCACCGTATGCACTCACAGATAGTAAGGTTTTATGCATGTAGTTGTCCTACTCCATGTCTTGCTGCTTTCCAAGGCTGCGGAGGCCAGACCACGTGTCCAGATATGTGGCTGGTGCAGCTGTGTAAGCAGTAGTGTCTTTTCTATAGACATGATTTAACTTTAGATTAGAAGTGCCGTCCACCCCCACCCCCACGTAGTGGCCTTACAGTACAACGGACACTAGCCTGAAGCATTCCTAATCTTGTGAGCTCGTGGATACTGGTGCCACGTAAAAAAGCACCCTGCTAGTGCCACGTAAAAGTACATGTGCCTGTGCTGCGTAAGAGCACCCAGTACACTCTGTAATGTGGTTGGCATTAGAAAGGGCATCCATCCATAGAAACCATGCCAAAACAGATATGGAGCCTAAACAGCACTTCAGTTGACCAGCTCCATGTCAAACCTTCCAGCCCATGCCAGCAGGGAAAACAGACGTTAAATGATGATGATATACAATTCCTAGACAATCTTACAATGGATTCATCAGTCCTTTAGATAAGACATTATCGTTCTACTGGATTTCTAGCAACACACATTATAAAACAATCTGGCGTAGAAGCCAGTTGAATCACCGATGGTTTGACTGTACAACAGCTACTAACACATTACATGTTATGAACAGCACACATGAACGGCCTGATATACATGTATATCAAATATAGATAATGTGTCTCAAATATAGATATACAAATGTAGATAATAATAACATAAAGGTCAAAAGTCAAACATCCTTTGCAAGGGCACTTGTTTATTTATTTATTTATTTTCCTTTTATTTGAAATATGACCAAAAGGACATCATTTCAGTAGATCGAAACTTCTAGACTTTTCTTAACAATTTCCGTTGTCTGATTTCATATTATACTCTTTTTTTAAATTTTTATCTGTTATGAAATAAACTAAGAAACATTTTATATTTGCTACTTTTGTAGGTTGAAACTTCGTGAATAAATGACTTCATTAACTTTTATTTGACAACAAAATACACAATAAAATCAATTGCCAGTATAAAAAATGTCATGTTTTATAAAATGTAACAAACAAAATATTAAGCTTACGATGTTTAAGAAGTTTCATTTCTATTTTAACAACAAAAGAACATTTTAAAAATCTACGACAATTTTCTTGAAAGCATCTGAGTGACATTAAAAGATATCAAATAATGAAACTAAATTACGGTACTATTGTCATCATTCAAATTATATATTCGATATATTTCGATTCCTATTTCTTTTCAAGAAACGAAGAAACTTCGTATATTGCTAAATAAATAAATATATATATATATATATATATATATATATATATATATATATATATATATATATATATATATATATATACATATATAGATAGATAGATAAATAAATAATAATGAAACATATTGTTCATAACTCATCAAATATAGGTTACGTACATACATCTGTGCGTGAGTGTCTGTGTGTGTATGTGCGTGTGCGTGTGTGTGTGTGTGTGCGTGTGTGTGTGTGTGTGTGTGTGTGTGCGTTTGTGTTTTCTTTTATGAGGGAATATAGGTTTAGGTATTACGTACACACAGAAATACATATACATACATACATACATATATATGTATGTATATAAATATATATATATATATATATATACATAAATACGTCCGCCACTTTGTCTACCTATATAGATATCAGAATATTGATTTATCTAATTATCGATCTATTTGAGTCTGTCTTGGCAACACCTGTAGGAATATGGCGCATTGCTCTTAGTTGTGACGTCATATCACCCAGGGGGACTGAAATGTTCAATATAAGATCGTGAAGTGTCTGAAAATATTTACGCTATTTCTAACGCCAAAATTGTGTATATCATGTGCCTACTCAAGCTATCATTGTGTACATTATATGTCTGCTACCTATTGTTCATCCAAGTTGGTTGAATAAACCGACCGCCGAAAGCTGAAGTTCCAAATATTTTGATCTTCACACAAAGTGTAACTCTACTCGCAGTATAGAATCATAAGTGCTCTATAACAGTAACATTAATTTTACAAACGCGCGCGAAATTTAAGGTGCTCTTTTTGCGGTTATCAAATACACAATCGCACTTATATACATGTGTGTGTGTGTGTGTGTGTGTGTGTGTGTGTGTGTGTGTGTGTGTGTGTGTGTGTGTGTGTGTGTGTGTGTTGTGTGTGCTTGTGTGTGTACGTATGTCCGAGTGTGCATGAGTAATTGCAGTGAAAGTGTTATTTCTTTACTGCAGCTAAATTTTAAATTTAAATGAATATATGTATGTATACAGTTAATGTGTTGAGGTGCAATGGCCCAGTGGTTAGGGCAGCGGACTCGCGGTCATAGGATCGCGGTTTCGATTCCCAGACCGGGCCTTGTGAGTGTTTATTGAGCGAAAACACCTAAAGCTCCACGAGGCTCCGGCAGGGGATGATGGCGAACCCTGTTGTACTCTTGCACCACAACTTTCTCTCGCTCTTATTTCCTGTTTCTGTTTTGCCTGTGATTCAAATGGTCAGCCTTGTCACACTGTGTCACACTGAATATCCCCGAGAACTACGTTAAAGGTGCACGTGTCTGTGGAGTGCTCAGCCACTTGCACGTTAATTTCACGAGCAGGCTGTTCCGTTGATCGGATCAACTTGAACCCTCGACGTCGTAAACGACAGAGTGCCAACAACAATTACTGTGTACATATGAGCTAGGGGCTTTCTCTTTCCTCTATTAAAGCTCTTTGAAGAAAACGTTGAAGTGAAAAAACGAAAACCATACATTCCATGTATGTCTTCCAGTCTAATTATTTTTCCATCTATAAACATTGTCTCGCTTCGTCAAATGTTTAATTTAGTTATATTCTTTTTTAACCTCGGGTTATGTCATGCTGAAGATAGCTAATGAGAATGAAATGATGCAATACATGTCTGCCTGAGGGTAGAGATTTAAAAATTTTCAAAATAAGCATGGAAAGACTGACTAAATATATATATTCTGCGCACTTTCTTCCTTGTTCCTCGATTTCGAATTCAAATTTCAACTCTTGCTAAATATTATATAGAAATTATTATCTCCTTTACGCAAGTTGGTCATCAGAAAACACCACATGTTTGATGCATATGTGTGTATGTGTGTTTGTCTGTATGTGTATGTGCGCACGCGCGTCTGTATCTGTGTGTATTCAATTTGTGATTAGTTGTTACACATGGTGGTAACATGAATTATCTGTACCTAATTCTACTCTCAATTTCTTGTTTCTTTAATCTTATAAAAGATATTTACTAACACCAATTTCACAATAAGTCAATGAACTTTATATGATATACTCTTCGCTCAGAAGTGTGAGCAAACATTCTCAAAATGAAAATATTGAATTTTCTTGACCAAACAACACACTGATGACTTATAATAAAATTGTGATATATGATATACGTAGAACGGTGATACATTTGCTAAAGAAAATATGTGTGTAAGTGAAACAAATTCGCTTCTGAAAGGATTTGAAAATTGTAATGTAGTTAAATATCTTCCATTCAGTGCGTCAATACTATTTTATTGCCAACCCTTTACAGCTATCAATTTATTATGAATGGTATGAAGTTATTCAAAAGAGGAATATTCTTTTTATTGATTCTTCTAAGATCACAGTCGAACATATATTAAATAACATAATCGCACAATATGTCAGAACCGGACAGCAAATTCAATTCTATTTGTTTTTTGTTCTTTTGTTGTATAGTGCTTGGTACATATTGACAATATTAGGTTCTTCTTTCAAGCGGCGAGCTGGTAGAATCGTAAGAATGGCGGGTGAAAAGATTAGCGGTCTTGCGTTCGACTTTAGGTTCTGAGTTCAAATTCCGCTGTGATCGACGTTGCCTTTTATCTTTTCGTGATCGATAAAATAATTACCAGTTGAGTACTTGGGTCGATGTAATAAACTTAACGCCCTCCCTAAAAATTGCTGGTCTAGTGCCAAAATATGAAACCAGTAGTCTCTTCTGAGCATTCTCAAGCATGATTACTTTAGAATCGGCGGCACAGACATGTATTTAAGAAGTTCACTTCACAACCTCCTAATTTCCGTTTCAGTTCTGTTGTATGGTCATTGGGAAAGGGTCTTCTCTTACAGCTCTGGGAAGACCAGAGTGAAAAAATTTGATAGGCGAAAACTATGTGGAAACTATCCTATACATACATACATATATATATATATATATATATACACACACATACATGCATTCATACAAACACACACACATACATACATTCATATATATATATATATATATATATATATATATATATATATATATATATATCTGTATCTATACATGTGCACGTGTGTATATTTGCATTTGTCTACCCAACGCTTGACAGCCGGTGTCGGGTTGTTTACGCCTCATTAACCTAGCAGTTCTGCAATGGAACTGAACATATTCATATATAACCTCCTCTGTTTTAATTTCTATCATTCTTCATATCCTCTGGCTTCTTCTGAACCACACCGTCACAGTTCCTATATTTTCCACATTATATTCTTTTGCTCCTTAATGCCCCTTAAAATATTGCTGCATAGAAAATATCTCGGATTTTCTCATATATTCACGCGAATGAGATAAAGCAATTTCGCTTTTGCAAATAGCCATTTTCCTATTAGCCTTGGGCCATAATTTTAAGTCAGTTGAATTGATCCCAGTATACACTTTGTAATTATTCACTAAAAGCCGGGGACGTATTTATACATGGGGACAAAAGCAGCAATTGTTCGGGTTCAATTATCCAGAGGAAATTTCCGGCTTTTTGTGAATGAGACAATGTTGGTGACTATGAGACCTGCGATGACTATGATCTGATTTATATTTGGTCAATGTGTTAGTATTTGTCATGCTTGAGTAGATAAGAAATGTTTTGTTTTAATTTGTGTGTGTTTGTGTTTGTGTGCGTGTGTGTGTTTGTGTTGGAGTCCTGCGTCTGAAATTTCAACTTTAGTTATATTCTTTATGCATAGCATATTAACGTTCTTGTGTTTATGTATGCTTCAATATAACCTTTACGTGTTTGCATATATATATATTTAACAGGTTAGTTTTAATTTGCATATAACATGTATTTAACATGCATTTAACATTTTCAAATATATATTTTACCACTTCTATATACATACTTAGAAAAAAAAAAACAGAAAAAAAAACAGACTTCGAGGTGTAAATTTGAAGATTTGTTGTGTATCTTAATTTTTGTGTATGAAATACTCGTCAAAACTGGAGTGATGTGGTACCTTACAAATTCTAAATTGAACAATAGCAGAGGGATGAACACCAAAGTTGATACCAGCAAGTTGTCGCCTTCGAACGTAGACGGCAGACGAAGTACTGTAAAGCATAGATTGTGTGGTTCCTTAGTATTTAATTAAAAATATGAAATGAATATCTATTCCATTCCACTGCACCCATATTGCAAATATTACATAATATTTCTCATGATTTTCCTGGGTTTAAATGTCTCTGCTCCGGTCTCTGAGGTAAATTAAACAGGTATTAACATTTATGAGATTACTTTAGAGTATCATTGTATTTCAACGCTGCCAAATTTCTTATCTAAATACTATATGTGTGTGTACCGATCGACCATTCTTTTATACTTCTGTTTTTTCTTCTTAATCTTCTTTATAACCTTTTCATAAATTTTTATTTTTATGTTGAGAATGGCAAGTACTGAGTCAAGTTTATTTGGGTTATATTGATAATACTATCCTTTTAAACAATCAATAACTCCAAATTCATTTTATGTAAAATACACTTAAAACACGAGATAATCCTTTTTTTATTCGTGACTGTAATTTCATTTCTCTGATTCTACGAAATTTTATTTTTTGAAATCATTTCAATGAATTACAAAATCCGATTGTTTTCTGTATTTTGTTTGTTCTTTATACTTCTAATCTTTCTTTAGTAATTTTCTCGTTTGTGAAAAAGGAATTTTTCTTCTTTTTCTTATTTTTTTTTCTCTGTTTTTGCTATTGTAATGTTTCGAATTATTTTCTTCTCTCGGAGGTTTGGAGTCATATTTAAGCAAAAGATATCCGAATATTAAAATTTATGCCACGGATCTGGTGGTTCCAGCTGAAAGGTGCTGAGCATTCTGAAAATAAGCATGTTAACTGTAATTACAAAAATCTTTGAATGCGGTTGAAAATTAATCATGCAGTCTTTGTCAAGATTAATAAAAAGGAATCACATGTATCTTTTAATATTTTTAAGTCTGCTTTTATTCGCAAGTTGTAGTTAAATGGAAGACTGCAGCAGCACTGCAAGTACATTTCAGAGGCAACAGATTCTCATAAAATGAATTGGGTTTAGAAACATCTCATTTCTGTCTATGTCTCAATTACTGATGTCTGCTTTGTGTCACAAGACCAATAAATTTTTCTAATCTATTGTTGTACGTAAATCTATTTGGCTAATAATCTGACATTTATTCAATTACGTAGTAAAGTGACGGTCAACCAGCCACCTTAACCAATAGCCTTTCTGAATATCGGATATAAATGTAATCACCATTATCAGCTTTGACCAAGTTTATATGCACGTCGCTTACGATTATGTTAGACTTATTTTATCTCCAACCATAATAATAAATTACTATTGCTTTAAATAGAAAACATTAAACGCTCGATATTTATATTGGCATTTGCGTAAATTCGATGTGTGTCTAATTCTCAGAATGTCTAATTAATGATATCGTTGCTATTATGGAAAAGTGTCTTAAGTCCAAATCATTGCTTTTTCAGAAAACGGAAAATTAGTGTTACCATTCCATTTCTTTTTACATTAACAACAGTTTCAGCCTAACAATAATACTTTGTTGGGTGCCCGTAGCTTCATGCATGTATTATATTTTCAGTCAGAAGTATTTTTGCAAAACTGTGGTATGTGGGACTTACTACACTTTTGAGAAATGCTAAACCGTTGTCATACACTTTGACAATGTTCATATTTTAGCGTCTGAAGCAGCTGGAGATACGAAAGTTTGACCCAAATAGCCGGCCATTGTAAGCGAAATTAAATATTGAAAAAAATAAAAAAACGCATTTGGCCAAATATGAACATAAGACAGTTTAACATGATAACAACGATATATATATATATATAATATATACATTAAAATGCACACACACACACACACACACACACACACACACACACACACACACACACACACACACACACACACACACACATATATATATATACGTATGTATGTATGTTTGTGTATATGTATGTATATATGTATATACATGTGTGTTTGCGTGCGTATGTATCTTACTGGGAAAAGTTAGTCGTTGGCATTCAATAAATATTTAGCGAATACCGATTTAAATGACCTTATGAAGCATAACTTAATCAAAATACCAATTCCTTTAATTACGATGACTATGTATTGTTCAGTGTAGTATTGAAGAAGCTCTCGCAGCAAAATCAAACATAGCAATAGCCATTAAGACGGAGTGTCGCCTTTGCAGTAATTAAAATCTAGTGCGGAATCATATATGTACACATTAGAAAGTTCACTATACTTCTCCGCTTATTTTTTTACTCAAGCCTTTCTTGATTACACGCATTATTTTTCAAAATGGCTCGTCTGTATTTATGCACGCACACACCAATCTATCTATCTATCTATCTATCTATCTATCTATCTATCTATCTATCTATCTATCTATCTATCTATCTACCTATTTATTTAACTATCTATCTATTTATTCATCTATCTATAATACATGCGTGCATACATATATACACACATACACACACACAAACACGCACACACATACATAGACACATATATATATATAATATATATGCATTTTTACCTCCATGTATGCTTGACTATGTTTGGGCATATTTTACATTTTACAGACAATGACACGTAAACACGCACGGGGTTAAACACATCTTATTATCATAATATATTGTATATATTAGCTTTCTTGCTTTAAATTCATTTTGTATTCAATATGGATTTACATTGATTTCCATTATTATATAGGTAACCTCTTATATGCTACAAAATTGTACCTTTAAATCACTGCTAGAAAAGGGATACTTTCCACATAGACGAAGTTATGAATCTATGTGTATGTCCTCCTGTGTTGTTGCAAAATATATTTTTCTGAGTTAAACTTGTTTTACAATACTACAAGTTGGGAACAATTGCATCGATACTTATATGTATTCATCGGATCATTCATCTGTTCTCTATAAAGTGCCCAAATTGCCGAATTTGGGACTTATCGTTCTTTGTCTTTCCTTTCCATTTTTGTCTTTGACTTTTATGCCTTTCACTGATTAACGTCGGTGACAGATGCACACACGCACATATACGCTAATATACACACATACACACACACTTACTGCCACTTAAAAACATACACCTGTTTATCAAATTGCGTGTATGTATATATATATATATATATATATATATGTAACTATGTGTATGCATGTGTGTGTGTGTGAGTGTGTGTGTGTGTGTGTGTGTGTGTGTGTGTGTGTGTGTGTGTGTGTGTGTGTGTGTGTGTGTGTGTGTGTGTGTCCTGCTAAATTTTTTATTTATATTGATTGTTCAGTTAAATATTTATCCTGTATTTCAATACCACAACTATTCAAGAAGACCACGAGTTTGATATATTGTAGGGGCAAAAATTATCGAAGGATTTTGTCGGCGACATCATACCATTCAGTAACAAAACTGTACACAATAAACTCCACAAACAACCTTCGCAGTACAAAGCATAAATCATAATCATAAATAACTTTTATGAAATGTTTGAATACCTGTCATTTTTGAAAGGGCAATTTCGTCGGTGATTTAAAATAATAACAACTGGTGCACATTTCAACAATAATTAAATATAGACGTTTTTATTTTTATAAAATCAAAAATATAATAATTCTCTTCGGATACAATCTTTCAAATAATTTGCAATGAAAATTTAATTATTCATAGTATACAATTTTTATATAAAATAAATGGAATATATCTTATGTCGATGCATTTATTCAATTCACGATTTAGTTCATTTCTTTCAAATTGCTGTAAATATCTACAAAGGGGTGCTGAAGAATTCCTGGCTTTATGAATGTCGCGAAAGGCCTGGCTGGGGGTCTGGCATTCCGACTTCTTTTAAAGGACTTAGAAAAACTGAAGGACCACAGCAATAAGTGTGTGAATACGGGAGGGGAATGTGTTGAATAAAATCATTTTCTTCATTTTCTTTTACCCAAAGCCAGGAACTTTTCAGTACTCCCCTCCTATATCTGTGTGTGTGTGTGTACTTATATATATGCATGGCGAATATTTTTATCTACAAAACAGCATTCATGAGGCCACAATGTATTGGCCATCCCGCTAATCTGGTTGACGGTACTGTTCTAAATTGGTTATATAGATATGAAACATAGAAACACATAGTTTGTGAGTGTGTATTCTGTTGCTAAAATAGTTATATATATATTTCTTGTTTACATAAATTTGGAAGCAAGCTTTTTAACTGCACAATTATGCCTTTGCCGACTTGGTAGAGAAAATTTAATAATCGATCCATAGCAGACATCAGAGAAGATAAATATTCACCATTCGAAGAAATTTTAATAAAAATGTAAAAATAAAATGATAAAACATTTTCAATTAATAAGTATGTAAAAAAATCCAATATAAATTAAAAGAAATCCCTTTCAATAATTGTCTTCATTTAAACTTATTGCATGCACTCATGAAATTATATGAGATATATTTGGTCATATTTTTAATAAACGTAATTAATATTGCTTTATTTGGAACACGTTGTTAATAACATTTCCAGCGGCATGTCACAAAGACGCTGAAAACGATTCCGTTTTACAGAGATTTCAAGCTCGAGTTCTAATGTTCTTATGATTTTCACTTCGCCTCAGCCGACAGTTCTCTATACTATTTAATGTGAACCAACCTCCATCCTCTCCATGTGGCTAAACCACCTCAACATTCGTCTCTCCGTTTTAGTTATTAATTTTTCTCTCATTCTTGTTCACCTCCACACCTCCTCATTCCGCATCCTGTCCATCCGTGTTACACCAACCATATCCCTCAAAATCTCATCTCAAACACATCTTGTCGCCCTCCTTTCAGCCTCTCTCAGTCCCCACGTCTCTTGCACCATATAACATTGTCAGCACAATCACGCCCTCATACACACCTCTTTTCACTTTCATACTCAACCTTTCTCACTCTATATCCCACTTTCTCACCCGCCACCCCCAGCCCATCCGCCATCACATGTGATCCCAGATACTTAAAAACACCCACCTCCTCTAACATCTCACCATTTATATTCACATCCATCCTACCAGCCATTCCATCTCTCGAACATCTTATTACCTTACTCTCGGCTACATTCACTTTCAGTTCCCTCCTCTCACACACACTTCCGAACTCTACCACCAGTCTCTTCAGTTGCTCTTCCGAACCTACCACCAGTGCTGTATCATCAGCGAACAACAACTGACTCACCTAACATTTCTCTCCATTTTCTTATACCATTTGGGATCCCCTACCAAAGATTCTAGCATTTACCTCTCTCACCACACCATCCAAATATAAATTAAACAGCCAGGTAGACATCACACAATCCTGTCTTAAACCTACCTTCACATTGAATCACTCACTTATTTCACCACCCACTCTAACGCACGCCTTAATTTCTCCATAAAATTTCTGTACAGCCCTCCCTCAACAATCTACTATCTACTGCATACATTGCATCCCTATCCCCACACGGTCATATGCCTTCTTTAGGTCCATAAGGGCCCAATACATCTCTCTCCCTTTTGCTAAAACTCCTCATACATCTGCCTTACTACAAATATTTGATCTGCACACCCTCTTCCACTCCTAAAACCGCACTGATCTTAGCAAGACAACACACACACTCACACTGGCTGTGTGGTAAGTAGCTTGCTTACCAATCACATGGTTCCGGGTTCAGTCCCACTGAGTGGCATCTTGGGCAAGTGTTTTCTACTATTGCCTTGGGCCGACCAAAGCCTTGTGAGTGGATTTGGCAGACGGAAACTGAAAGAAGCCCATCGTATATGTGTATATATATATATATATATATATATATATATATATATATATGTGTGTGTGTGTGTGTGTGTGTGTGTGTGTGTGTGTGTGTCTGTGTTTGTCCCCCTAGCATTGCTTGACAACCGATGCTGCTGTGTTTATGTCCCCGTCACTTAGCAGTTAGGCAAAAGAGACCGATAGAATAAGTCCTGGGGTCGATTTGCTCGACTAAAGGCGGTGCTCCCGCATGGCCGCAGTCAAATGACTGAAACAAGTAAAAGAGTAAAAGCGTAAAAGAGATAAATACATTCACACACACACACACACACACACATACGCACACACACACACACACACACACATATATATATATATATATACAAACAGCCAGACGATAAACAGAGAGAGAGAGAGAGAGATATATAGATAGTATAAATATTCAGATAACCCTGTATATAGGCACCTTAACCTTTCTTTAATAAACTGTCTAAAGTGACTGAATTAAAACCAAAATTTATTTCTCAATACTAGATTTTATAAAAGATTTGTCTTACATATAGAACACGTATATATTTAAAAATTTGGTTGTTGTTTCTTAAAATTCAAGCGAGCATATAGGAATACCAATGGTTTCCATATTAGTATTATTTTATAAAACAAAACACAAAACACAGAACCAACGAACGCAAAGCAAAGCATTGGTAGTCATTATACAATTTCTGCCAAGGAGATATTTCTTGTTTCTTATTCATAAGGTATATATTTCAGATTAAGTTTAAAGCCAGAATTTGTCATCTATCGTAGTAATTTTCTTTTATGTATTACCTTCGAATTACTTTTCAAATTCTCATATTGCTTAGACGTTTACGTAGAAAGACAGCTTAAGATGAGTGTGAAATAAATGCTTTTCCTGGTATTGATTTTCCATTTGGGATAACATAGATGGTATTCTTATGTGTATCCTTAAAATCTGTATCCAATTTTAATTATATCTGCTTGCAATTCTCGAGGAAATTGCACATTTTATAAATGTCCTTATTTTTATTTTGAATCCTTTATGCATGTATGTATGTATGTATGTATGTATGTATGTATGTATGTATGCATGTATATATGTATGTATGTATGTATGTATGCATGTATGTATGTGTGTGTGTATATATATATATATATATATATATATATATATATATATATATATATATATATATATATATATATATATATACATGCATATATACATACACATACACATACATACATATACATACATACACACACATGCATGCATACATAAATGTATTTATATATATATATATATATATGTATGTATGTATGTATGTATATGCATGTACATGATATGTACATAATACATACATACAAAAGCGCGGGTTAAATACATAGCTAGATTGATGTAGATATAGATATATACATGCAAAACAGTGTTTCATTGCATTAAACATTTTCATTTTCTTCGGTATCGTTCCATAGAATTATCACAAATGTAACACACATATACACTAAATATGTTATGTTAAAGACTTACGTTAATTCTTCGATTTCGTTCCGTAGTCATGTTTGCCAACAGTGTATCGCTCGAACATATATTGAGACAAACACTAATATTACAGTTTTCCTTCATTGCTAGAGGATATTTACTCAAAATATTGAGTACTGAACGGAAAACGTTGGCAAATAGAAATGTAGAACGTGAAACGGAGAGACAAACAAAATATATCATATGGTATCACTCTTATTACAAATTACATCAAACAATATAAATAGTTTCGAAGGCAGCTGGTAACAATAAGTAAGACAAAATGCATTGCAGCATTCTTAGCAATATAAGGAATCAACTAGATAAATTGATTGGACATCGTACAAGACCTCAAAGCCTTCAACATTTGTCGACAAACAGGGACGGAAAAAAAGGGAAAACTGGAGAAGAAACGGAGAGAAAATACTCGACGATCTTTCAAGCTGGTTGTAGACAGCACGCTAAGTTGTTGTTGTGTGTGTGTGGTAGGATAAACAGGGAGTTCAAGATTGTGCACATATATCAGGTTGGCACATTAAGAAGGATTTAGTTATGGATATTTGCGTTGTGAATCTAAATCTCAGCCGTGTTGTCTTTGCCATCCATGCTTCTGAGGTCGATGAAGTCAAGTACGAGAGTCGATAATGAATATTGATTAAGAGACTCATTGGAGGTGGATTGGTCGTATCGTTAGAGCTTCAGGCAAATATCGTTGCAAAATTCTAAAGTAAATAAAATAAAATAGTCGTAAAATACCGGCGTATATGTAGTTTAATCATTCTTTATATTCTCCCTCTTCCAATTCTAGAAAGAATAATAATTTACAATAAAAATAACCTTTACAACCAAAGACACAAGGCCTGAAATTTGGAGGAAGGGCCTAGTCGATTACATCGACCCCAGTACGCAACTAGTACTTAATTTATCGACCCCGAAAGGATGAAAGGTAAAGTCGACCTTGGGAGAACGTAAAAATGGATGAAATGCCGTTAAGCATTCTACCCGGTGTGCTAACGATTCTTCTAGCTCACCGCCTTAATAATAATAATAATAATAATAATAATAATAATGAGAAGAAGAAGAAGAAGAAGAAGAAGAAGAAGAAGAAGAAGAAGAAGAAGAAGAAGAAGAAGAAGAAGAAGAAGAAGAAGAAGAAGAAGAAGAAGAAGAAGAAGAAGAAGAAGAAGTCAATTACATCAACCCCCGTACTCAACTGTTACTTATTTTATCGATCCCGAAATTATGAAAGGCACAGAAGAACGACAATAATAACAACACGAACATCATCATCAACAACAACAATAGGAAGCACAACAACAACGGCAACAGCAACAATTAATAGTGAATAGAATCTAGAAAACGGTGGTTGGTGAATTCATGCCAGCTGAAAATTTTATTGTCTGCAACTGTGTTTTTGGCATTGTAAACATTGTACAGCTTTGTTTATCGAAACTTGTTCGGCACATCTCCACACAGCCTTCTTTCCAGTTACCTGCTTATCATATGTTGTTGGACTTACAATGAACCTGAACGAATTGGCTGAGGACTTCTTAGTCGAGTAAGTCGACCCAAACTTGCGGCGACGAAAAGAACCCACTACTGGCTGTCAAATCCCAAATTTGATTTAATTTACTTTGAGGGAAGGACTGTCCCTACCTTCGAAATGCGGAGTAGATAAAACATGGGATAGCTGATGAAGGGAATGTACTTTATGTTTCCTGTCTCGTTTCTCTATTTGTTTCTTTCGTTGTTCGAAAAAAAGTTCGTTTTCTATGTTTTCGTTTTTTATGTTCCCGTTTCTCATTTTGTCTACTTTTTTTAATGCCCTGTATCCATATACGCATGTATATATACATATATATGTAGGTATGTACATATATGTATATATGCATATATTTATATTTTATTTATATTATTATATGATCGAACGCCACGCATCCATTTCCAAGTAAGTTTTATATATATATATGTGCGTTCTTTCAGTTTCAGTCTACCAAATCCACTCAAAAGGAGCGGGTCAGCCCGAAGGTTTAGAAGACATTTGTGAAATGTATCACACAATGGGAAAAAACCCGCAACCATGTTCTTGGGAAGCAAGCTTCTTACCACACAACTACGCCTGCACCTATGTATAAATGCATTAAAAAACTTCAGAATTCCAAAAGCAATATCGACAATATATACTCTACCAGACGTAATATCAAAATCAATATTTGAACTCAATATCTAGTAATATAGTTAAAAGGCATGAGTATATTATTTGGCTAATTATTTTTTTTGCTGTTTTGTGCAAGGAATGGCATTACTATTTTGACTTAGTTTGAATAGTCAATTTAAAGTAACTTTTCTTAATTGCACTTCAAGCTATATGTGTACACACACACACACACACACACACACACACACACACACACACACACACACACACACACACACACACACACACACACACTTATATGTTTGAAATAAAATTCCTTTTGAATTTATTTTAAAAAACAATGTACATTGTGCATTATTTGAGACGTTTAAGAAGGGGAAAAAAAGAATTGTGTACGTCTAAAATGTTTTCATTTCCGGAATAAAAGATATAAACATCTGACTTCTAAATATTGTCAGAGAAACTGCTGCTTTTATCATAGATATTTCCTATGATCTCCATCATGTCTAAGTATATATAGATATATGTATGTGTGTGTATGTGTTGGTGTATATATATATATATATATATATATATATATATATATATATATATATATGCATATATATATGTATATATATATATACATACATATATACGTTTGTGTGTGTGTGTGTGTGTGTGTGCATACATACACACATACACATATTAATACATTATCTGTGATACTAGCATGATAATGGTGGTTGTAATGGCAGTAGTTTTCTGATGAATGTGTTGGATGTTGTGCTCATGGTGGCTATACTAGTTTTAGTATTGTTTTTGTCATAATGAAAATAATATAAAGAACTATAAAGTAATCCCTTCTGCTATAGGCTCAAGGCCTGAATTTGGGGTGAGAGGGTTAATAGATTTCATGGAACCCAGTGCTCAAATTGTACTTAGTTCATCGACCCGAGAAGGATGAAAGTCGAAGTCGACCCTGGCGGAATATGAACTCAACTTAAAAACAGAAGAAATCTCGCTAAACATTTTGCTCGATATGGTAACAAGTCTGCCAACTTGCTGTCTTAGAAGTATAAAATAATGGTGGCTGATTGATGGTGATGCTAATGGTAACAATGACGGCGATAGTAACAAAACCAGCTGCGGTTATATGAAGTATCCATGCATCAGAGACAGTACAAGTTATTACTTTACAATGTTATATTGCATATGATCTACTATGTTTTATGGATTCGCAGCTATGCACTATGCGTTGTTGTGTGTTGGCGCACACACACACACGCACACACACACACACACACACACACACACACACACACACACACACACACACACACACACACACACACACACACACACACACACACACACACACATATATATATATATATATATGATGCACTCTCCCATCAATAGACGACGTATGCGGGCTCGATAACATTCTTACAGATTGTTTATAGTGATCAGATCGACATCAGATCGACATTACCTGTACAGATGCTACGGGTGCCACATGTCAGACGTGAAATGAAATGCTTTGCTCAAGAACACGACGCAACATCCGGTCTGGGAATCGAACCCACGATCCTATGACCGCGAGTCCGCTGCCCTAACCACCGGGCCATTGCGCCTCCACTGCAAATTGAGAATATCTACATTCTAAACAGAATATGTAAATTGTAATTTATTATAAAGATGTATATCAGATTTGTGATAGCCTTTGGAAGAAACACAGTCTTAAAGAATTTTTATTTATTTTACGATAGTAGTACGTGGTTTAAGATATCAGATAATGTCACGATACATCTGCGAGTTAGTTACATTCTTCTACTGCAGCTACATTAATGCAACAATGTTAGGAAGGATGTCGTAGTTGTACGACAACATACTGGAAATTTATAGCTTATCGGGATGTGGGTGAGTATGTGTGTGTGTGTGTGTGCGTGTGTGCGTGTGTGTGTGTGTGTTCACATACATAGCAAGCATCCAACACAGACGTACATGACCTCACACACAAACTGTAAATATTCAGTTGCGACGTCGTATCTTTTACGTTTTGTTTCAGTCATTAGCCTGTGGGGATGTTGGAGAATAGGTGTGTGTATGTATATATATATGTATATATA
>NC_142936.1:75654431-75661931 GCF_046866305.1 Octopus bimaculoides | reverse complement strand
TTCGTTATTGAATTTAGTCTACCTATGCATCGCCGTGGCATACCAAGAAATGCTTTTACATTGTTTACATATAGTCTTAGAATGGCGTCTCGGTTCTTCCCCGCTTCTTTTCAGGTGTGTGATGTTGATAAGCCACAAAGATGGCCAAATATCGATATCCACCACTGCTGAATGAGATTGGAGGCCAGTTGTCTTGCCTAACTATGACTTTCAGGTATTTTAATACCCAGCGTAATGAGCGAGTCGTACGTATGTATGCATCTATATATATATATATATATATATATATATATATATATATATATATATATATATATGGTGGTTGTCTACTCCTTAAACAGAGTTTGACCACCTCCTGCACCTACACCTTAGCCCTTTCATGGCGTCTGATGTGGCTTTTTAAACCAGACAGTGTTTTCAAAAAACACCCACACAGATTGCACCTCTGATTTGCACTACCAATACCTGCAAGTAAGTTCTGCTCATTGTGGATCCTAACATGTCTTTTAAGACCCCCATTGGATTTGCAAACCCTCTGGCACACACCACATTCAAACGTGTGCACAGACATATAATCAGAATAGCTTGGTGAGGTTTGTTTTCCATGGGTTCGCAGGTGAGATTTGAGGCCAGCCAAGGACAGACATGGTCTGTCACAGACTGTGCACACAAAAAGGTCCTTGTCATTCACCTTCTCAGTCTTCACCTTTTTCCTTAAATGTCTCTTGAGCCCTACTTGCATCATCCTCGCCTCTTCAAATGCTTTCACTCCACTCCACACCCTTGTTCGCCATCCAACTCGATCTGAAGCGAGGACTTCTATATCTTTTGGAGCCATTCCAATTGACTTCATAGCAGTCCTTATGCCATCCTTAAACCTTTTTTTAGGTTTATGCCGATAACGTTTCCCCTCTGCAAGCTCACCATAAAACAGCTGTTTCGGCATGCGTTCATCTGCCATTCGAACAATATGGCCACACCATCTCAATTGGTTCCTCAAAATCATGGCTTTAATTGAGGGGATGCCTGCAGATGCAAGGATATCTGTGTTTGGAGTAAAAGAATTCCATTTAATTCTTAAAATATGACGAAGGCATTTTTGGTGGAATTTTTCTAACATTTTAAAATGCCTTTCATAACAGGTCCAAGTTTCACAGGAATACAATAGGGATGTTAAGACAAATGATTTGTAAAGAGCCAGCTTTGTATTGTTATGTATATGTCGCTGGCGCCAGACGCGTGACTCCAAGCCACCAAATGCTTTTGCTGCCCTTTGAATTCGCAGGTGTATTTCCGTATCAAGATTTCCATCATCTTGAACAGAGCTTCCCAGGTAGACAAATGAACTTACAACCTCAAGTAACTTTCCCTTAACAAAAATTTTAGGGAGGTTACAAACAGCACCATACGCAGGTTGATACATCACAACTATTTTTTTCAGATTGATGGTCAGGCCAAAATCATCACAAGCTGCATCAAATGCAGATACAAGGGATTGCAGACCCGATTCAGAATGACTAACCAGATCGCAATCGTCAGCATACAAAATTTCCCTAATAAGTGAAGTAAAAACCTTCGTTTTAAACTTCAGTCGGGTCAAATTAAAAACATTCCCCGTTGTTCGATATTTTATGTAGATACCCTCCTCAGAGTTTTGAAAGGAATGTGACACCACAACGGCAAAGTATATTGCAAAGAGGGTGGGTGCATCAAGGTCTCCCTGCTTTACTCCATTTTCCACAGCAAAAGATTCAGAAAGCCTACCACCAAAATTAACCCTAGCTCTCATATCCTGATGCAAAACCTTGACCATGTTTATAAACTTTTCTGGGCAACCAATTTTCCCCAGAATTAGCCACAGAGCACTTCCATTAACAGTATCGAATGTTTTGCTCAAATCAACAAAGCAATGGTACAGAGCAAGATTCTGTTCAATGCACTTCTCCTGTAATTGTCTGACAGTAAAGATACAATCAGCTGTGCCCCTGGAGGAACGAAAACCACACTGAGACTCAGACACCATACTTGGAACTATAAAGGTATTTAAACGTTCTAACAAAATGCGGGCGAGCACCTTTCCAACCACAGACAAAAGGGAAATCCCACGAAAATTACCACACAGATCCTTTGGCCCCGATTTATATAAGGAGACAAGAATGGCATCAATCCAGTCTTGAGGCACTTTCTCACTTCTCCAACAGTGACAAATTAAAATATTTAAGAGTTCCATCATTTTGTCACCCCCATATTTCAAGACTTCTGCACAGATTCCATCAGATCCTGGAGACTTGTTGTTATTCAGCTTATTCATAGCTAAATAAATGTCATTTAGAGTTGGTTCAGATGCCATCTCTTCTATAACTGGAAGTTGTTCAATTTTTTCTATCGTCCTCATATTAACGGATGATGGTCTATTCAAAAGTGCAGAGAAATGTTCTACCCAACGCTTATGAATAGAAGCGGTGTCAGTCAGAAGAAAGCATCCATCTTCTGTTCTCACTGAGCTACTGAAGAAGATTTTGGACCATATACCTCCCTAACATAAGAATACAAACAACTGGCATCATTTCTATCAGCTGCTTCTTGTGCCACTTTTGCCCTATCATTCCACCATTCCTGTTTAATTTTCCTTAGAGCAGTTTGCACCCTCCTTTTCAGCTTTCTGTAAGTTTCATTTGAGTTGGGATTCAATGACTGAGAGAGCAGTGTATTGCCTAAGTTTTGTTTTTCTAAAAGTAGATCATGAATTTCTGCTGATCTATCTGAGAACCAATCTCTGGATTTATGAGATTTAAATCCCACTGACGAACTTGCAGCCTGAAATACTTTTGTTTTGAAATCTTCCCATAAATTGTTTGGGTCAAGATTAATACTTTCTATAGCGTCGTGGAATCTTTGCAAGTTGCTTGATAATTTAAAGTTTGCAACGTTTAACTTTTTGGGTATCTTAGGACCAGACTGTCGGTTTTTAGGTTTTATCGAAAAATCTATTTTGCCACGCAGTAGATGATGGTCAGTCCAGCTCTCTGCCCCTCTCATGACCCGAACGCTAGAAACGTCTTTCATATCACATTTCCTAATCAAAATATAATCTATGAGATGCCAGTGCTTAGATCTTGGGTGCATCCAGGTGGCTTTATATTTATTTTTCTGCTTAAACAGAGTGTTGGTGACAACCAGATCATTCTCAGTACAAAACGTCAAAAGAGCTACTCCATTTCTATTGCATTTTCCAATCCCATGTCGACCTAAAACAGGCCATGAAACATAGTCCCTTCCAACTCTTGCATTGAAATCTCCCAAAATGACCAGCTTCTCAGAAATTGGTACTTTCCTCAATAATCTTGCTAGATTGTCATAAAACTGTCCCACAGTTTCCTCAGAATGGGACATTGTTGGTGCATAAATACTGACAACGGTAAGAAACCTACCTTTTGTCAGTTTGATACGGCATGACATGATCCGGTCAGATATACCACTTGGAAGCTCTGCAATGGAGGACACTAATGTATTCTTGAGAGCAAACCCAACACCAGATTCTCTACGCTGACCCTTAGGTAGGCCTTTCCAGAAGATAGTATATCCATAAGCAGATTCCATTACTTGACCCTCACCAGAGAGACGAGTTTCAGAGAGAGCAACTATATCAAGGGAATATTTCTTTAGCTAACATGCAATAAGTGCAGTACGCTTTTCTGGCCTCTTCGTGAAATTATCATCAAGAAGTGTGCGCACATTCCAACAGCCAAAATTCAAACGATGTTTATTTTTACTTTTTCTTGAGGACTGTTTGACCACAGTGGCAGGATGACGACCGGGTCCAGCCTGTGATACACTGGGACACCTGCCGGGCCAGACCTGTTCCCATGATGTTCCCAAGCCTTTTTTGCCAGTTACTGAATTTGTTTCAGACATTTTAAAATAAGTTACAGGTGCATTTTTAGGTTTCTGCCAACCAACCAATTGAATGATTTTACTAAGATTTGGAGTACAGGAAGTACCTGTGCAGATGAATAATTTTTAGTGGGTGTAGCTTGCACTGCACTACCCCCACTTATTAGCCCAAGAAGACTTTCACCGGTGTGACAAGAGAATTGACAAAACCAGGAATTTCCAAGGCCTCAGGTTTTATTTCGGAGATTTCCTTCTCCTAGGTAGATTACCAACCAAGGTTAAAGAGCTTCTACCTGCCCATGAGGTAAGCCGTCCCATTCCAGACACCTAACCGACACTCAGACACTCTGTAAAGTGAACAAATATCACTCCGGTGACCGATGTGGAGCAGCTCATCAAAAAAAAAAAAAAAAAAAAAAAAATATATATATATATATAAATAAAATATAAAAGATAAAAAATAGTATATATATAAAATTAAAATTATATATATATATATGTATATATATATATATATATATGCATGTAGGTACCTATATATATGTATGCATGTGCATGTATATATGTATGTCTTTGTCTCTCTCAACGGCTGGAACTCAAATGTAAATATTTGTATCAAAGAGAGCTTCTGTATGTGACTGTTTATATGTTGAAAACAATAATTAAATCATCCTCAAATCACATTCTTCTGTGTAGCAAAAGGAAGCACAAGAAATATAACAACGGTGACCATATTACTTATTTATTTAGCATAAGAACCATATATGATGAAAAGACTCATACGAAGAGCTTGAGATGATTGAGACCCGCAAGAGAGGAAATAGATTTACTCAACCATTTTTATTATTACAAACACAAAGAAGCCAGTGAGCCCAATTCGTTAGCATGCCGCGCAAAATACTTAGCGGTATTCCTTCCGGATTTATGCTCTGCACTCTAATGCTACTGTGGTCGACTTTGCCGTTCACCCCTTCGATTAAATAATTAGCAGTTAAACACTGAAACCCTTCCCCTAAATTCCAGGCCATATGCCTATTGTAGAAAAAAATCATTACGAGCATGTGTTAACAAATATTTAATAGGAATGTTGAGAAATCCATGTATGCAAAAACATTTATTTATTATGTCAGTTTTTTTAAGTTCTGAACTCTGTTAGTTTCTGTTGCATAAAGTATTTTGCTTTAAAATCTTGGCTGATGTACATTTTCACTATATTTGTTTGTATTTAATACGGTAATGCGCTAGGGAAATACTCGAGAAAAATATCTGATTTCACAGTTAGGTAATATAAAATTTGACTGCACAAAAAAAAAAAATAATAATAATAATAACTGAAGCATTTTTAATATTTATGTTCTAGTAAACTATCTGGTCAAACTTTTGAGAAAAAAAAACATTAAAATAAACCAAAGCAAGACCAAAAACAACAAAGCAAAAACCATTAATGGTATTTCAGTCAGATGCTACCTTACAATATTAGAATGTTATATTATTTGACAGAGAGGCAATACTACAATGTTGTCAAGCCGGTAAATCCATTATTTACTTTTAGAAGAGGTCTTGTATGTCTCCATTTTGGCATAGAGTCATTAAAAACCTGTCTGATACGCTGTCATGGCTGTAAAACTTATCTCCCACGAGTTTTTATTTGTCAGAGTTGTATGAGGCTTCGACTTCACATACCTCATTACAGATTACAATGATGCACAGCATAATGTTTTGCTGAAAAGTGAGGCGAGTTGCAAACTAGTTTTCTTCAATTTAATCCTCGTAAGCAGTGTTTAAATACAACAAAACTTACTAAATTAAGGAACACGCTTTTATTCAGCTTCTTTTGTTGCCTTATACAAACGACGTGAGTAGACAAGTTAAATTACTTTTGAATACATTCCTCCCTCTGGGAAACGCAAATCTTAATTGCCTCACTACGTATGATCCTTGCTCTCAAACCTTTGCTGGTTTTAATGTCTTTACTCTTCTGTCTGCAATCAACACTTTTCTCTGCACATAAGAACAAATCCTCATTTATATCTAGCATGAACATTAGGTTTTCAATTATTAAATACTTATAGTAGCTCTGAGCATTAAACTTAAGTTTTAATCCAATGGCGTCTCAAACACAAAACTTGAAAGGGTATTTCTTCTCTTATTTAGTTTCCTTTACGCCATTTCTTATAAAAGCAGAAGCCCTTCTTCTATGATACTTACTGCTGCATATTGAAAACCTTCGTCTAAAAATTCGTGCTAATTTATGTTCCAAACTGTAACAATCGTCAAAATATTTTCCTAAATTCTTCATTATTTTGAAAATGAATTGATTCAAGTGCAAGACGAATATAACAATTAAAAGAGTTAAATACTGAAGTGCCTCTGGCAGCACATGAGGCGTGGTGTGTTTACCTATGCTATATAAAGGGGTCCCCATGTATCGGTGCGTGTTTCAAACTGAAGAATTCAAGAAAGAGTTTCAGCGTAGAATATGGGATGCAAAAACACTGTTTAAAAACCCCACTTTAGCTAACTTGTATGCATATATATATATATATATATATATATATATATATATATATATATATATATATATATATATATATATATACACACACTGAATCGTGGCAAGGTATGGACGGTTTTCGGAGGACAGTAAAAATTATGTGTAAATGGAGAATTATACGAGGTATAGTACTATACAAAATACCGAAAGGATCTTCACCTCTTATATCACACCTTTCTTCCTCCTTTAACGCCGATGTGATATAATTTCCTGGGAGAGAAATACTTTTGCGGCTGAAGATAGCTGAAGAATTTTATCATTATTTAATAATGATAAAATTCTGTTTGGATGATTTTCTGAAGGAATTTCGGCATTTTTGCAGTTTTGTATTTGCTGCCGATTAGGTAAACCGTAAATACGCGGTATATTTTGAAAAATTAGACATAGGAACACGAACCATGCTGCGTATTGATTCGTGCTTCATATGTTGTCTGGTCATTTCTGCTGACGATAGTCCGACCTTGTAAGATATAATCTTTATCTTACTAAAATTGACTTGAAACCATGGTACAGAATATAGATTGGTAAAAGTTTTTATTTTTCATTTCCTTTCGAAATTATCCCTAACTTTTGTGGTATGTAGTCTTTTGCTGCTATTTCTAGCGAGTAGATGTCCTATTATAGGCATCTCTGCATTTTAAATGAATAATACATAGTCTATTGACTGTTTTTTTACTCTCGCTAGACCACTGGTGGTAAATAAAATTTCTAAAATTTTTTTTGCTACCCTATAATTTATTAATTATTATATATATATATATATATATATATATATATATATATATATATATATATATATATATATATCCGCTATCTATCTCTCTACTTACCTAGTAGTAGTAGTAGTAGTAGTAGTAGTAGTAGTAGTAGTAGTAGTAGTAGTAGTAGTAGTAGTAGTAGTAGTAATGGTGGTGGTGGTGTTGGTGGTGGTGGTGTTGGTGGTGTTGGTGGTGGTAGTAGTAGAAGTATGGGGGCATGCGCTGCAATAGCACGTCGCTGCATTCACTATTTCCTGGACCTGCTACACCTGACAGATGACACGCTTTCACCCC
>NC_142936.1:75581931-75649431 GCF_046866305.1 Octopus bimaculoides | reverse complement strand
TCTTTTTGTGTACCATGTTCTCCGTTTTTTGTCTTTGTTGCCGTACACATTCGTTAGGTTTCTTACAAAGGGGTGCAATGCTCTTAGTTTAGACTTTTGTGTGGGCAACCAGATCGAACCGAGTCAAGTGTACCTGCCCGAAACGGTCGTGACTTCTGATACTTGACTGAGGAAAGAAAGCCACGAATGACACGTCTTTTTTTGCCTGTCCTAATTGCTATTTCTCTTTCCGCTTTACTATCGTCTATCTGCCCAAATGTTTTATTGTCTTCTATTGCGTTTTTGTTCCATATATATATATATTCATATGCGTATACAGACATTCAAACACACACATATATAAAGTCATTATAAATGAGCATAACTTTAATGGTAAAAGGTAAGCGAAATAATTCAATATATTTTAAAGCATATTTAATTTTCTCTTTGTTCATTCTCCACATGTCTATCGGCACGAACTTTACAAATCGTGATGTGATATGGCTGTTGATTTTCAGTTATATCTCGAATCTCATTATTTATGCAATTCCGCGAACCGTTTATACGACGTAGTCGCTATAAAAACATAATTGAAGTATTATTTCACTTTTATATTTTGATAAACATTTATAATAAATGTACTGTTTCTTGAAATAATTCACGTTAGTAATTTGACGCACAGTCATAATTTCCACAAATGAAAACGGTAACTTCTTTATCCTGATAAAGCTGAACATATCACAAGCAATATAAATAACTATATACTTTACTGAATGGCCAAAAAGTTCTTTGACTTCAATATTGAACCCGATAGCTGTTTATCATAATTTCATAACATCGAGTTATGAAATGCAGTTATAACAGTTTATCATATGAAACTATGATGGCAACAAGCTATTTTCATGTGTTATTGCGTTTTGGTAGCCTCACACGTTACATATCTTTTGAAACAGACTGTTACACCAGCTAACTTATAACTTATTCTCTCTAATATTAAATTTTGTGTACGTCTTCGGTGGTCCATTAATATCTTGATCATTGATAATCTGTCTACTCCACAATATCACTGTGTGTCTGATTACTCATGATATAACTCTATCTGACAATATTATATAGTGGAAGCATTGACTGCGTATGATATAACACAAATATTACAATATAAGTATTATCATTCCTCAGTAACATTGCTACTTAGTTGTGAAATCACAGATTTAATGCAGAGTCCGTTTATACAATGTAACCGTTTAAGCTGCAGTCTGAAATGTGAAACTCGTTTTTCACACACAAGGCTTTCAACGCTGTATTCGTTATTCTCAATGGTTAAATGTTAGAACACGAAGTAGTAGTATTTGTCGTAATGGATACTTTAGAAGTCTATAAATTCAGAAAGAACATAGTAGTAATTCAGATAGGGAAGGCGGAAGATTTCAAAGTAAAAAGTGTTATTTAATTCCACGAGCCAGCCTTACGTAAGTAGATGTAAGATAACAAAAACAAAATAAGCAAGAAACGCTGTACGGCTGATGTATATTGAACATAAGATAAGAAGAAGGGTATTATAAAATAAACATAACTAGAAGGATAATGTATTTGATGGTAGGTAAGAAATACAGTAACAAAATAAAGTATTGAGAGTGAAAAAACATGAATGTATGTTGCTAGATGGGTTGTTTTAACATATATGTTTTGTTGTTTGGGTTTATTTTCCGTTCTTGACATTGCATCAGCTGTTGATTTATTTCATCAGCATTTGGTAAACACATGGAGACTTCCTTGCGTTTTAAATGCAAATTGTTCACACCGTGTACGAGTATATTCGAGTGTTGCTTGTCCGTAAGAGTGTTCGTGTATGCGTATGCATTTGTAATTTGTGTTTTTTATACAAATATCCAGTAAAGTGACGAGCTGGTATTTCTTTTTTTTTAGGGCTAACGTTAAATCTTGGAGTATCATTGCATATTGAGTCGAGAGACTACGCAGGGAGACATTTTAGTGACTGAGCAAAAACTGCATACCCAACGAGTAGGAATACCTCATCGTACGGAAGAACATCTATGATAGTCATATATGTACTTTGTTGGGGGAAAATATGGGATGGTCATTGCTGGAATGACTTTTATTATAGTCGACCATCAGTGATTTCGGATTAAACAACAATTAACTTATTAACTGTTAGTGTCAAGTAAGAACTTTATAGTTCAAAGATCTATGTGATGTGCTGAAAATTTTCAACATTTTAAAATTTTATTCAAGAGTGTGTTGTGTAATCTAGTTGATAGTGTTTTGGCATCATGATCATAAGGTCCTGAGTTCATTCCTGGTCCCGGTGGTGCGTTGTGTCTTCCAGTATAGCACTTCCTTTCACGTTGCTCCAGTCTATTCAACTGAAATAGATTAATTGCTGCGTGCGGGTAGATTCCTCTCTCTCCATAGCTGTCACATTCTCGATGTCCCTTTCGGTCAAAAATGGGAGTGTCAAGTGGGAGTCTATTTGCTGGATACTGTATGAATGCGTAAAGCAATTAGCATAACAGTGGAACTTGCTACCAAGTTACAGTCGCTTGTAAGTCACGGCTGTACTGCTTTTTTTCTAGCTTCTACATGGATAAGAAAAGATTTGAGCCGCTGTATTAACTCTAAAAATCTAATATTCTAAAAATCTAAAAGAGCACCATCGTAATTTGTAAGAGGAAGTTATATTGTAATAAATCAAATAAGCATATTGCTGGTACTCTATTACAGAAGTTTAAAATGTAAAGTCGCCTTGACGGAAATAAAAGTCTGCATTAATTTCGCTATCTAAATTTGCTGTTGATCTAGTTACTTTTATAGTCTCCCTGGTAACGTTACAACTACAGACATGAAGATATAGTACTTTTAGATAAGATCTTAACACGGAAACTCAAATGATTAGGTCTGATATTCTATAACTGTTTCTAACAGTTCCATCTATATGACAATACAATCTCCATAGTTGAACATATCCTAAGTTAGAAATATATCATGACAAAAGCAATGTTACATATTGGCAGTGGCTAAATGTAAAGATTGATATAATTATCCTGGGAAATTACTCGGCTTTATCTTCAACCCGTAGCAAGCGTCGATTAATTTTGTTCATAATTAGAAAGTTGAAAAAGCTTTTCTCTAGTGAATATAATGACAAAAAGGAAGTAAACTGATTAAAAATATTCATAAATGTTAACTTCTTACTCAAATAAATAACTGAGCTGAGGTTAACAAGGTCTTCTGCAAATATTGCAATTACTATTATTCGCATCTGACCCTTCTGGAGACAGATATATCTCCAAGCCTTATAAATAGGACAGATTAACATTTTCTTAATATCGTCATACTAATCATTTATGAACAATGAAAATGAATAATATTGATTAAACCATTTTAAGCGATGTCTTTCTATAATGAAACGTAATATTTCGGTGCTGCTTAACTTAATCTAAAAACGAATTGTTCTTGGCAATTCTGGATGACGATATAGACAAAAGATGCAATTTAATAGCGTATAGCTCTAAACAATGAGACGAAATTGAAAGAATATAGACAGGCCAAAGGTTGCAATTCATATTTAATTATCTTTTTCTTCATATTATACCGTGTCAAACCACATACATGTGACATATATATATATATATATATATATATATATATATATTTGAAAGAGAGAGGGGAGTATATATGTGTGTGTGTGTGTGTGTGTGTGTGTGTGTGTGTGTGTGTGTGTGTGTGTGTGTGTGTGTGTATCTATCATTCTGGAGTTAGAGAACCATTTTCAATTAGAGATTGAAGGCGCTTTCAGCGGGTGCTCTTACGAAATGCACAAACATCTTAAACTACATCAACACGATGAAGTTGCTCGCACAGTCTCTGATCTAAAGATATATACTGTGGGTTCATTTTGAACCATAAAACAATAGGCTTTTCTTCTCAGAACTGACTGGTCAACTCATACGTCGCTCTTCCGTTTGCTGTCTATAATATGCCTCTATCGAAAAGGCTATGTACTTAATGCAACATTCAGTCCTTTCTCCGCAGAACATCGCCTTCTAGAATTCCCTCCTCGCTTTTGTTTTTCTGCAGCCAAGAACTTGAAGCTATTCCAGTAGAATGTCATCAGTCGGGTTAAGGCCACCTGCCAAGTGGGCCTGATTTAACTCTGGCTCATGTGCCTTCACGATAACAGGCCCAAACCCTATCAAATCACATCCACCAACTTATATATATCGACGGATATATCTGACAGTGCACGCTTTGACATATAATGCTAAGGAGACAGGATAGTCACGACAGGAACATCTTTGATCATAGGTCTGCTCGATCAAGGTTGACTTTGATTTAAACAAGCAAGACAAAAAACAACAGCAACAATAATTGGAGTGGTTGTAAGTCAATGGAGGAAGCATCATCATAATCGTTCTATATGCTAAAAACAACAGTCAAATCTCTCCCACATCATACGCTACAGTCTTTATGAAATGGTAGAGAAACATCAGAAAGTGTAGTGTGAAGCATACTATTCCTAAAAAGAAATAGACGAATAGGTCATCGTTAGAACTCATTTTGAAGATATACCAGCTCGAGGAGCAATGACCTGTAGGCTAAACAAGAAACAGAGCTATCGGATACAGAACAAATTAACTATCGTAAAATTCAAAGCAGTTTCTGCAACTCATTTATCTGGAACTAAGAACAATCATGAAAAGAAGGTAAGTTAACCAAAAATATGTTCGGTTTTTAATAAAACTCATAATATAAGTTATCTCTAGTTGATTGCATACGTTAGTCTTATTTTAAAATAAATTTGCTAAATCGAGTTAGTTATTTTCAGACAGAGAAGATCGTTGGAATTTTCAGAATGGTGTATTTACTAGTTGTATAACGAATTTACGCCCAGATTTTATCTGGATTATATCCAAACACATGTCCAAGCCGGCTATTAAAAATAAGGTGTTAAGTTCGCCGCAATGAAATGTGTTAGAATAGTTTGGTTTATAAATATCAAAGCAAATCTAATCGAGACAGCTACTTGTATTACACAAAAGAAACAAGTATATCTTTGTAATCAAGAGCATTAAGAAGTCAAAGATGGTGAGAGAGAGAAGGGGAGAGAGAGGAGGAGAAAGAGGCTGGCAGAGAGAGGAAGACAAAGATGTTATTCGGAGTGTATCTCGGGATGTTTTACTACTAACACTGTTTAAATTTATTTATTGGCCGAACAATAGAAATGTCGCTTATCAAAATTTACGACAGCATTATATTTGTGCATTGGGTGGTACTATGTTCTGGCTACATACACACTCAGACACGCGAGCCTCACACACACACACGCACACACACACACACACACACATATATACACACACACATACCACCACACCAAATCATACCACACACACACGCATACATACACGCATATATGTATACAGAAATCACGCAGAAATTCGTACATAAGCAAATAACCCTACTACACGAATATAAGTATCTATATCAACATATATACATACACACAATTAGAATGTATTAGGTGTCAATCCCTATTTCCTACTATAACTAATTGATCGGCAAAGCTTCTCGCCAATCACGTAAGTAACGTTGGCTGATGTAGACTCTGCATCGTATACTCACTCAGTACGGTTCTGATTACTTTAAAAAAATAAGTTTACATAGGTGCATACATAAGAACATGAATATATATGTATGTAAGTGCATACTCTACTCTTTTACTTGTTTCAGTCATTTGACTGCGGCCATGCTGGAGCACCGCCTTTAGACGAGAAAATCGACCCGAGGAATTATTCTTTGTAAGCCTAGTACTTATTCTATCGGTCCCTTTTTGCCGAACCGCTAAGTTACGGGGACGTAAATACACCAGCATCGGTTGTCAAGCGATGGTGGTGGGGACAAGCACAGACACACAAACACACAAACACACAAACACAAACATATATATGGAAGTGGCTGTGTGATAAGTAGCTAGCTTACCAGCCACATGGTCCCGGGTTCAGTCCCACTGCGTGGCATCTTGGGCAAGTGTCTTCTACTATAGCCTCGGGCCTTGTGAGTGGATTTGGTAGACGGAAACTGAAAGAAGCCCGTCGTATATATGTATATATATATGCATGTGTGTGTATATGTTTGTATGTGTGTGTTTGTCCCCCCAACATCGCTTGACAACCGATGCTGGTGTGTTTATTTCCCCCGTAACTTAGCGGTTAGGCAAAAGAGATCGATAGAATAAGTACTAGTCTTCTAGAGAATAAGTCCTGGGGTCGATTTTCTCGACTAAAGGCGGAGCTCCAGCATGGCCACAGTCAAAAGACTGAAAAAAGTAAAAGAGTAAAATGAGTAAAGAGTATATATATCCATATATACGATGGGCTTCTTTCAGTTTCCGTCTACTATGCATATATATTGTATATATGTATGTATATATATATATATATATATATATATATATATATATATGGGAGAATATACAAATAATAACAACAGACGAGGACAGGTGGTGTAAATAACAAAAGTATATATTAGTATGACGCTCGGGAATACGGAAAGTCTTTGACGTTTCGAGCTACACTCTTCAACAGAAAGAATACGGAGACAAGGAGAAAAACACGGAGAAAAAAAATTGAATGGTGTTCAGTCAACGGTCAATCATAATAATGGCCGATCATAACAATGGCTGACCGGAAGTTAGAAATTCTTATTTCAGGAGAGCTAAGAAAGGGGGAGATAACAAACGGTGATCGCGAACGAGGGGCTGTGTGTGGGAGGTAGAATGCTGGTGATCTTGACGTATGTAGTGTGAAAATGGGGAAGGGAGAAAGGGAGAAAGTAGTTGGTCAGTTGTAGTGTGTGCGTGGTGTGATGCGAGGGTATTGGTGTGGTGTGATGTGAGGGTGTTGGGAGGTGGGGAAGGCATGGGTGGAGTGTGCGTTAGGCTGAGGGTGGGGTAGAGGTAGGGGTCTGTGGTAGGGTGGGGTATGTGGGTAGGGGTGGGTGGTGGGTGTAAGGAATTGGATGGGGTGGAGTGGGAGTCTGTTGGGGTGTGGTGGGATGAGCTTATGAGGGGGTGTTGACGAGGAGGGAGAAGGGGAAAGTGGATGTAAGAGAGGGGGAAGATGGGTATGGGAGGGGAGAGGAAGAGAGGAGAGAGGGTGGGTATAAGAGAGGGAAGGTGGATTGAGAGAGGGGGAAGGTGGGTATGGGGGGAGAGAAAGAGGGGAAGGTGGGTATGGGGGGGGAGAAAGAGAGGAAGAGAAAGAGAGGAAGAGAAAGAGAGGAAGAGAAAGAGAGTGAGAGAGAGGGAAGAGGGGTATGGGGGGAGAAAGAGAGGAAGAGAAAGAGAGTGAGAGAGAGGGGAAGAGGAGAGGGAAGAGGGGTATGGGGGGGGGGGAGAAAGAGAGGAAGAGAAAGAGAGTGAGAGAGAGGGGAAGAGAGTGAGAGAGTAAGGGTGAGAGAGTAAGAGAGTAAGAGTGTAGAGAGTAGGAGAGTAAGAGTATAGAGAGTAAGAGTGAGAGAGGGGGGAGTACGAGAGAAGAGAGTGAGAGAGAGTAAGGGAGAGGAGAGAAAGAGTAGGGGTGAAGAGAAGTGGGAGTGGAGAGAAGTAGGAAGAGAAGTAGGAGTGAAGAGAGGTGAAGAGACGTACAAAGAAGTAGGAGTCGGAGCAGGAGGTGGGGGAGGGGAGAGATGGGTGGTAGGAGGGAGGGTGGGGGAGAGAGACAGGAGGAGGGGGTTAGATGAAGAGTGGAGGGGAGTTGAGCCCATGTGGCGCAAAGGAGCGAAGATAGAAGATTAATCCCTGTTCACGGCGCAAACGGGAGTCCGGATGGCCCCTGTGCATGGACAGTGTATGTGTGTGTTTGTGTACATACATACATACATACATACAGACGTATATCCATGTGTATATATAGTCTTTTTTCTTTTATTCTTTTATTTGTTTCAGTCATTTGAATGACGTCATCCTGGAGCATCGTCTTGAAGTCGTTTTGTCGAACAGTTCGACACCAGGACATATTTTCAAGCCTAGTATTTATTCTATATGTTTCTTTCCCGAGCCACCAAGTTACGGGTACGTAAACACACCAACACCGGTTGTGAAGCGATGGCTTTCTTTGTCTTCAGATTTTGATTATACATCTATATATATAGTTTCTTAAAGTAAAATCAACAAAAAAGTACTCCATTTAGTGAGAGAAATATATCACTTAAATTGCACTCGGTCGGTCACAGCAAAGAGGGTTCCAGAAGATCAGGACAACGGAAGAGCCTGCTCGTGAAATAAATGCGCAAATGGCTGAGCTGTCCAAATACACGTGTACCCTTAACGTAATTCTCAAGGAGATTTTGCATGACACGGTGTGTTACAAGGCTGGACCTTCGAAATACAAATACTACTCATTTTTGCCAGCTGAGTGGGGTGGAACAACATGGAATATAGTTCTTGCTCAAGGACAAAACGCGCCGCCGGGAATTGAACTCACAAACTTACAATCGTCAGCCAAATACTCTAACCATTAAGCCACGCACCTTTCATAAATATCATTTAATGTACACTGTATTCGAATAAGAGATACTAATAGTTTCTTGCCATTAGGGCAAAGTGGTCAGACAGGTTTTTATAATGTGCCTTGTGTCTTCAAGAAATCATCAAGCACAAACCGTGTGTCCAGAGCCTACACACACGCACACACACACATGCATACACGTACGCATACATACATACATACATACATACATACATACATACATACATACATATATATATATATATATACACATAAGTGCGTGTGTGTGTGTGCGGATGTGTCTGTATATGTGTGTTTATGTAAAAGAATTTGATTCAATATTTATTACAAATATAACTACGTAATGGAAATTCCCCAGGTTAAATTTATACAGAAACAAATATTAACTTCTGCAGTAAACCCAGGGAGTAGCCAATACTCGAACTTCAATCAAGCAGTTATGATTTAAAGCATATGACAGTTAATATTAATCGATGTGTATTTTCTTATCATCAGACAGACAAATATTTAATGAAGTACGTAATTCTACCGAGAAGACGGTTTATTGATAATTTGAAATGCTTAGAAAAATTTATATAAAATATTAGTAAACCTAGAAAAAAGAAAAGTGTTTTCATTCGCGTAACATAAATGTATCCATAAATATTGCAATCATATTCTTAACACTGACCAGTGTGCACTTGACTTCACAAATTATCCACAAATTTTCTAAAATTCTCTTTTTACTTCTTACCGCTGTAGGGTGACTATAAACTCGATATGTTTAAAATCGATATGCACTTCACAAATCTCTTTAATTGAAGACATATAAGTAGCTGCTCTCCGACAAAAGATTTTGTTGCGATGAAAAATAAACAGACCAAATTGAATATAAATAGACGAAACGGTAAAGAGAATTTGGATTAATTGAGAACACTTTTAAAACCAATCACTCACAGCACTCCTATTCGTTCACATACAAAAGTCAAAGCAACTCTGTTTACTTTAAAAATACAATTAGCTCATTTAGAAGACGTAGGGGAAAACAATCTTGCAACGGCAACGGCATCCGAGTGCCTCTGTAGCTAGTGTAACCTATGCACAATACTTGTTACAGTAAGTTGAATTATGAGAGATGACAACTTTAAATAAATACAGGCGCAGGAGTGGTTATGTGGTAAGTAGCTTGCTTACCAACCATATGGTTCGGGGTTCATTCCTACTGCGTGGCACCTTGGGCAAGTGTCTTCTACTATAGCCTCGGGCCGACCAAAGCCTTGTGAGTGGATTTAGTAGACGGAAACTGAAAGAAGCCTGTCGTATATATGTATACATATATATATATATATATATATATATATATATATATATATATATATATATATATATATATATGTATGTATGTATGTATGTGTGTGTTTGTTTGTCCCCTCCCAGCATCGCTTGACAACTGATGCAGGTGTGTTTACATACCCGTAACTTAGCGGTTCGGCACAAGAACCGATAGAACAAGTACTAGGCATCCAAAGAATAAGTCCTGGGGTCGATCTGCTCGACTAAAGGCGGTGCTCCAGCATGGCCGCAGTCAAATGACTGAAACAAGTAAAAGAGTAAGTCCAAGCTTCCAAGCATATTCATACACCAATGATATTTAATTAATATAATTAGTGAATTTATGACCGATATTTAAGTTACTCTGAATTCCGTTATTCTCAATAAGCCAACTCATGTTTCTTGTAAGAATAGTGATATTTTTCGTTAGAAAATATCCTTCCGTTTTTACTAAATGATTTTCGAGATGCCAATGGCTCTATTTGCGTGTGACATACGTAGAATTTGATAAGCTCGTAAATAACGGCATCTTGACAATATCTCCCATTATTCGATTGTCTTTTCATTACATGGCCTGAAGAGTCATGAAATTCCGAACAATTGCAGCAGAGGATATATGTATATATATAAACGTAGTCTACACCTTGCTTTGGTTACATTTAATCAGTCTCTTACAAAATACATACATATATATGGGAGAATGTACGAAAAAACAACAACAGACGAGGACAGGTGGTGTAATTAACAAAAGGATGTATTAGTATGACGCTCGGGAATACGGAAAGTCTTTGACATACATATATACCTCGATCCATCCATCTATCCATCCATCCATCCATCCATCTATCATTCCATCCCTCCATCTATCTATCCGTTCATAAACATAAACATACGTTCACATGTACACACACACAGACACGCCTACACACCTAAATACTCACATACATACATAGGTACATGCATGCATACATACATGCGTATAGGCTTGCACTCATACATACACATGTACACGTATGCATACGCACATGCATATACGCACACACACATAATACATACATACGTACGTACGTACGTACGTACATATATATCATGTACTAACTGTTACTTTCTTAGATGCAGCACGGAATCTTGTCAGTGAGCAGGTCGTTGTCTCAAAGCGACGACAATATTTTGGCAAATTAAATAATTAAATTTACATGTTGAAGTGAATCTAACGGTTTTTGTGTGTTTTTAAATGGCTTATAAACACTTTTCACGCTGCATTTGTTTATATATATATATATATATATATATATATATATATATATATATATATATATATATATATATTTCGTTTTGGGATTTGGTTTGCAAGATACTTTATGTGAGTTCGTGTGTTGAAGCATATTCTGTTGAGTCTGGAGAGAGTCATTTTCTTTTTGTGCCTTATAATTTATCACACTCACCGATGTGTTAAATTATAAGGCACAAAAAGAAAATGACTCTACCCAGATACAACAGTGTATATATACATACATACATACATATATATATATATATATATATATATATATATATATATATATATATATATATATATATATATATGTATATAATTATGTGTATTTCTTCTATCTTAATGAATAAAAATTCTTCTGATAGAATAAATGGGTTAATAGAATCCAATGTAGCAAAGAACACAAAATAACTGTGGTTTAGTTCCTGTTTTTAAGGCAGGAACTCCTTGAAATTTTGGTTATTTGAGTATATTTAAGAATTTAAGGATTGGAGAAAACGCATTTTATAATTGCATTCTTTATTCCTACATATGTTTCAAAGGATTACAACCAGTGTGATCCATAGGGATCTTTGATATTAAAATTTTAACCTTCTCATCAGGGAAAGCATGGGAATCATCTTAAACGTAAGACATTATGACCGATTATGAAAACAATAGATGGATAAGGTTATGACTTGATTCATTTGAAAAAAACCGAATTGGACGCTGCCGGATAGTGGGTTGGACGACACAAACCAATCAATGTGTAAGAGCGTACATGCATACATAAATACACATACACAAACGCACACATATATACATGCATACTGATACACACACACACACACACACACACACACACACACATATATATATATAAATATATATATATATATATATATATATATATATATATATATATATATATATATATATATATATGTATATATATATATATATATATATATATATCTACATATATATACATGCATATATATATGCATACATATATATTTATATATACATAAATCCATATATATATGTATGTATTTATGAATGTATATATATATATATATATATTTGTTTTAGCAAGCTGAGACACACATAAGAAAGAAGGAAACAAAGGACCACTGATGAGGTCACAGAAGTGTGACGAAAGAACTCTGGCCGAAATAAGATTAAGATTAATGTAATATAAAGCTGAAGCAAATTAACACCAAATATACAGTGCGTGTGTTTTTATTGGCTAAACTGGCAATATGACCATCCCCAAGTACAACAACATATATATATATATATATATATATATATATATATATATATATATATATATATATATATATATATATATATATATATATGCATATATGCATACATACATACACACACAAATGCATATAATATGATATACGTATATACTCACATATACTTACTCATACACTATACATGCTCATATGTATATATATATACATATACATATATATATATATATATATATATATATATATATATATATATATATATATATATATATATATATATATATATATATATATATATATATATATATATACATACATACATACATACATATATATACATGTATATATATATGAGTGTGTGTGTGCATGTATGTAGGTATATATACATGTGTGTGTGTTGAGTGAACACATGCCTATATCTGTTTGTGTTTCTAAATGTGTGCTTTATATTGTGTATGGCTTTTTAATACTTAAGGCTATAACGTATAACAAATAAGATTATTCAATATGCTCATTTTATATTACATTTATTCTATACACACACACAGATACACACACACAGATACACATACACATGTATATACATATATATATATATGTGTGTGTTTGTGTGTGTGTGTACACACACATTCATATATCAATATCTATATGTTTATATGCGTATGCTTCTGTACCCGTCATTATTAACTGAACGCATGTACACACATATCTGTATACTTGCAGACGTATAACTGCATACAAGCTTTCTAAAATATGTTTTTTTTTAAATTTATGCAAACACATACTCACGCACTCATAAGTGCATGCATACTTGCTTTCTGATGATGTTAATATACGCATCTCTCCTATAGATAAACGCCCAGACTATATACATACACTTGTAATGTCAAATATCTTCTATGCAATCACATAATATTGAAATATTTCCATTAAGGTAAGAAAACTTGCACACGGGCATCTAATTTCGAAAAGATATCATATAATAAGAAATTACTTATTAGATAGTCCGTTAGAAAAATAGAGAATTCCATTAGTGAAATTTTTTGCTGAAAATAGAAAAAAATATATAAACGAAAATTAATTCTTTCGTTCCATAATGCAAACAGCAAAATCCATTACGTTCTACAATGCAAAACGGAAAAACGAATTATGCTGCCTCCATCACCAAATTATACTTCAAATATAATTTGATACCTAAGTTTGACCTGACAATTTCAAGCTCTTGCTTTTGACAAAGGAGACAAATATTCATCAATAAAACAGTCATGATTTGAGAAATGTCGCAAAAAAATTACGATAACAATTACATAATAAATTCTGGCCGTTAATAACAACGGTTCTGTATAGTTACGCTTTAAATGATGTGTTTTGTTGTTTGAGATATTCAATTGTAAAACGCTTCGTCGTATTTTGGAATTTTTAAAAATTAGTTTTTAGGCAAATGTATATCTTTCCTTTTTCTATTTTGGAAGAATTGTACCGTTTGTCATAAATTTGAAAAAAGCAGCCTGTTAACAAAAATCTGATGAAATAGTTATTTGCCACAAGCAAAAAGAACAACTTCAAATTTCATTGTTGCTTTTCGTTCTCTGCATGATACCCTGATCTTGGTACTCAAAACACTAGCCACAAACAAGGTTGCACCAATTATTATAAAATACATAGGGCACTCTATGAATAAATGGTAGACAGTGATACAGTTCCAAACAAAAGAGGGACTCGTGAAAACGAAAGCCATCCCCATTAGAAGAGGAATATTCCAGGGAGACACACTCTCTCCACTCCTGTTCTGCCTGGCACTCACGCCTTTAGCTGAATTGCTAAATAGAACTGGATGCGGATACAAATGTTACGGCAAAACAGTCAGCCACCTTTTATATATGGATGACCTAAAATTATACACTAGAAATGATAAAGAGCTGGAAACACTACTACAGACAGTACATGGATTTACCAAAGAAATAGATATGAAATTCGGATTAGAAAAATGTGCCAAAGCAACCCTGAAAAGAGGAAAACTAGTTAAGAGTAGCAGCATCACACTAGATAAAGCCAATGAAATAAAAGAATTAGATGAAAGCCAGCCATACAAATATTTTGGAATCAATGAACTAGATAGGATACAACACACACAAATGAAAGAAAAAATAAAGAAAGAGTACAATAGAGTACTAAAAACAGAGCTCAATGCTAAAAACAAGATAATAGGTATTAACACTTTAGCCGTCCCAGTTATAAGTTACAGCTACAATATCCTTAACTGGACACTAAACGAACTATCTAAAATAGACAGGAAAACAAGAAAAATAATGACAGGATCTAGGATGCACCACCCAAAATCTGACATAGAAAGGCTATATATATACAACGTACAGAAGGTGGTAGGGGTCTTATACAGCTGGAAAACTATTATAAAATAACCACCATAGGACTGCAAAAATACCTACTTCAGAATCAAGGAAAACTAATACAAATAGCCACAAAACACGAGCAAAGCAAAAAACTGTTTTCAGTATTTAAGGAAGCAGACAAATACAAACAAGTAATCATACTACCTAATAAATACGAAGAAGAAGAAGAAGAAGAAGAAGAAGAAGAAGAAGAAGAAGAAGAAGAAGAAGAAGAAGAAGAAGAAGAAGAAGAAGAAGAAGAAGAAGAAGAAGAAGAAGAAGAAGAAGAAGAAGAAGAAGAAGAAGAAGCTATAAAACAAATGAAATCCAAACTAAAACTAGAGCAGCAACGGACCATGATAAAACAATGGCAAAGAAAAGCCCCTACATGGTAAATACTGGGCTAAACTAAACGCAAATGAAATAGACAGAGAAAAATTTCAGCAATGGTTGAGAAGCTCAGGACTCAGAGCAGAGACTGAAGGATTTTTAATTGCTGCACAAGACCAAAGCCTCCCCACCAGAAATTACCAAAACATATAATGAAAAGAAACATAACAAGTAACTGCAGAATATGTGGCGATGGACAAGAAACAATAAATCATATTATCTCTGGCTGCCCAGTCCTGGCTAAGAAGGAATATATTCACAGACACGTCAGAGCTGGGACCTATATACACTGGAAGCTATGCCAACACTATGGAATAACAACTGAAAAAAAGATGGTGTAAACACACGCCAGAAAAGGTCACAGAAAACGAGAAAGCAACCATACTCTGGGATATACCAATACACAGCGATAGAGAAATTAAGGCCAATAGACCAGATATAGTTGTCAAAGATCATGAAGAAAAAAATACTTTCTAATTGATGTATCAATACCAGCAGATGACAACGTTTCCCTAAAAGAAATGGAGAAACTTTCAAAATACAAAGACCTGGAAGTAGAGGTAACTCGAATGTGGAATCTAAATACAGAAACAATTCCTATCATAGTAGGTGCCTTAGGTATAATAAAAGAATATTCAGACAAATACATAACAGAAACACCAGGACTTACAAATATATATAACATACAGAAAATTGCACTACTGGGCACTGCACACATCCTACGCAAAACACTTTCAAAACAGTAACCATAAGAGCATCACAGCAAACCACAGCACATACCCAAGGCACACAGAGCTGCGCTCGGTAGTGAAGTGAAAGCACTTTTTATAAAAATAAAACTACTGAATAATAATAAAAATAATAATAATAATAATAATAATAACACACGCCAGAAAAGGTCACAGAAAACGAGAAAGCAACCATACTCTGGGATATGCCAATACACACAGATAGAGAAATTAAGGCAAATAGACCAGATATAGTTGTCAAAGATCATGAAGAAAAAAAAATGCTTTCTAATTGATGTATCAATACCAGCAGATGACAACGTTTCTCTAAAAGAAATGGAAAAACTTTCAAAATACAAAGACCTGGAAATAGAGATAACTCGAATGTGGAATCTAAAAACAGAAACAATTCCTATCATAGTAGGTGCCTTAGGTATAATAAAAAAATATTCAGACAAATACATAACAAAAATACCAGGACTTACAAATATATATAACATACAGAAAATTGCACTACTGGGTACTGCACACATTCTACGCAAAACACTTTCAATACAGTAAACATAAGAGCACCACAGCAAACCACAGCACATACCCAAGGCGCACAGAGCTGCGCTCGGTAGTGAAGTGAAAGCACGTTATAAAAATAAAACTACTGAACAGTAATAATAATAATAAGAAGAAGAAGAATAATAATGATCATGATGATGACGATGATGATGATGATGATGATGATGATGATGATGATGATGATGACAATGATGATGGTGATGATGACAATGATGATGATGATGATGATGATAGTTTCTTAATTATAAGTAGTGAAAAGATAATCCAGTGGTTTCTCGCAAGTTATTCTTTACGGAGTATTAAGATAGAATTTCTGGTTTCATAGATGTGGGATTTGAACACAAAAAGTAGAAGCAAGTAACAACACCGAGAATAGATAAATATAAAAATCTGTTGTCGCTGCAATTACTAAGCTTAGATATATATGTGGAAGACTTATGACGCGTTGTGAATTTTTAGATCTATATTTAAACCAATCTATTTCGATAACTTTACAAAGAAATTAATATTGTATCTATTTTCTTTTCGCATAAATTCAAATTAATGTAATCTATTTCCAAGAGTAGATAAATGAAAGTTGTTAGTTAATTAAGATTTAATACTTTAGTTTCAATAAATGATATACAGTTCCTTAAAAAAAAGAAAAAATATATTCATTCTTTGTGTATCATGCTAAATGTATACACACAGCCGGAAGGCAAATGGCGTGAGGCCTTCTTTTATTCATTTTTTTGTTTTTGTTTTAGCTACACCGAGAGAGTGAATCTCTTGATAGACGTATGCTGTGTTAAAACAATAGAGATTGGAACGAGGTGAGCATCGTCGCAGCAGTGATATACACGATCGACGCTACTGCGATGACGTTTACTTCGTTTGATATATGAATATACATATATACATATATATACATACATACATACATACATACATGGATACATATAGTGTTTTTAACCCATGCCCATGAAGAGATTTTCTTTCAGACCAAAAGAAGAAAAAAATTAACCGATATGACGAAAAAAAAAACCCCCCAGAGGTGTCATGCATCTTACTGATATACACACATTGAGTATGACACAAATGACGATTTTCATTCAATGCTACTTCAGTTACGTTCACCGAGATACTAAAAACTATTTTTTCCCCCTTTTAATTCATTGTGAAATATCAATATTAATCCCGAATTACGCGACGGATGACGGCAGAATTGGTAGAGTAGAGAAGAATAAATGAAATTCATACAAGCTTATTTCTGTTCCTCGTGTAAGTCTGTAACGAACAAATTGCTACAATTCTAGGTTACGCTGTTATTTACATATTTATGAAAAAACAAACCGACAAGTATTCAGTCAATTCCTTTTGTTTGTTTTAGATTCCTTCGAAAGTTCTATTCTTCTTTTATTATTCTGTATTGTAAAAATCTGCTGCCACATGAACAATTTCCTTGTACAACGAAGGCATTCCTCACATTGATTTTTATTTAAAGAATTGCAACTAATTTCAATAAAATAAAAGGCAGACGTTACGGCTTATTGAATTACAATAACATTTTGTTTCATAAATTCTGTATAACTAAGATTCTCAGTTAACGCATGCGCGCGTGTGTGTGTGCAACTGCACTTCACTGTTACCGAGATTTTCTTAACCTTCATCCTTGGAACATGGTGGCCTACGTAAGATGCACTGTTGTTGTTCTTTCGTTTTTAACACTGAGTCGGTCCTCATCGGGCAGATTTATATCCAAAGCAGTAACATCCCAATAGTATTTCGGGCTGGGTGTTCAGGGTCTTTATTTTTTATTTTTTTGTTTTTGTCACATCCAACACCTAAATGAAGTGCAAGATTAACCAGAGAAAATGATGTAAATTTCGTATCTGCTGCAGAGGACATCGCTGCTCTCGCTACTCTTCTGTTACAAAAGCATTCCAGACGTGACTATCTCAGCTGTGTCTACCTTTACATTCCGTCCGTTCAATCTCCAAAATATGTGACGTTGTATTAATGTTTATTTTTTACTTTTTAATTTAATAAAAGATTAGACGTTATAAACATTGGACAGATTAAGTATATATAGAATTATTTATGCTTTGTGAAGAAACGACGAGATTGATGAAACATTAGAATTATATTAATCACCTACAGTATTCCCGATCTTTTTCCAAAGCATTTACCTATCACACTAACATCGATTGTACTTTATTTTCCCCTTTATTTGGTAGCTATTACGACACTTTTGATATGAAATGACACATAGATTCAGCAATAACTTATTCACACATGGACGAAAATGACAACACAATCAATAACACGAACAACAGTGTTGCCAAGATATAACTAATGGGAAAGTAATAAGAAAAGTGTAATAAGGTTTGAATCAAACTGGTGAAAGTGAGTGGAAGTAGGATAATAGACCATTTAATAGTATATCGGTGTCAAAATTATTATATATATCTTTCTTACACTGATAATTGCCAAGTTACATCTTGGAGAATTGCATCCGTTCGTCTAAAGAAATAGCAAATGTTTCGAAGTCCAAAGGTCCAATTTTTCTTTCTTATTTTGTCTTTTTGTGTTCATATCAATGACGAAACAATTTATTTTCTAAATTATGACAATTTATGTCACCACTTCTATTATATACTTGTAAATATATATGATTATCAAAAACGTTTTATAACATATTTCTCTTAAAAGCTTAGATATAACAACATTTATTTTATACGTTTAATTCACTCGTACCCACATACATATATATGTGTTATACATAGGTATATAAACTTACAACTACTCCATTGATTGTGCATATATAAATATATAAGTATAGTTGATTGATAGAGATACACACACATGTATATATATATATATATATATATATATATATATATATATATATATATATATATATATGTGTGTATGTATGTATGTTTGTATGAATATGTATATGTCTATCAGTCAACTATACTTACATATATATTTATATATGTGTATGTATACTATTTTTTCTTTCCTCTTACTCTTTTACCTTTTTACTTGCTTCAGTCATTTGACTGCGGCCATGTTGGAGCACCGCGTTTTAGAGGAATAAATCAACCCCAGGACTGATTCTTTGTAAGCCTAGTACTTATTCTATCGAACCCTTTTGCCGAACCGCTAAGTTACGGGGACGTAAATACGCCAACATCTGTTGTCAAGTGATAGTGGTGGTACAAACACAGACACAAGCACACACACAAACACACACACATACATACATGCATACATACATACATACATACATACCTTATTAATATTTCCTCGTATTTTCTATATACTCAGCGAACTCATTAAAGCCCCTTTCGGGACTACTTTATTTGCATTCTTACTATCGGGTAACTAATTACACGTTATTACATAACTGACATCGCTTTATAAACTGCTTTTTGCTATTTGTCTTTAGAGATGGATAAGTCGGAAATTCGTACAGTTTTGAAATATGAGTTCTTTCTTGGAAATACAGCATCGCAGACAGCTCGGGTTATTAATGGAGTATTTCATTCTAATGTTATTACACATCAGACAGTATCAAATTGGTTTGCAAAATGTTGTTCTGGTAACTTTGACCTCACAAATGAGCAATGCGTTCGACCAGAAACAAAGTTGGATAATGACGTACTGAAAGACACTGTCGAGTCAGATCCATCTCAAAGTTCCCGTGAGTTATCGTTGTTTGGTGTTAGCAAACAAACAATATTGACTCACCAAGTTCAAATCGGTAAAGTGAAAAAGTTGGATGAGAGTGTTCCACATGAACTCAATGAAAATCAGAAACAACAATGTTTGGAAGCCGGCATTATGCTACTTTCTCGTCACAAAAATGAATAATTTTTGATTCGGACTGCAACATGTGATGAGAAATGGATCCAATACAACAACCGTAAACGTTCAACATAATGGTTGGACAAAGAGCAAAATTCATCAAGAGTCCAAAGAGCAAAATTCATCAAGAGAAGCTGATGGTGTGTGTTTGGTGGTCTGGTGCAGTTGTGATCCATTATGATTTCATTAAACCTGGCTCATCAATCATGGAATGAAGTATAAACTGCAGCCAACTGGACCAAATGATGCGGAAACTTACAAAAAAATTTAAAAAGTATAGATTAATCAACAGATCCAATCTTATTTTATTGCAAGACAACACCAGACCACAAATCGCAAAAATGACATTGGCGAAACTACAGGAGTTGGACTTGGAAGTTCTCCATCATCCATTATACCTGATCTTGCCCCCACTGACTACCACTTCATCCAGAATTTGGATAACGTTTTGATTGGAAAAAATATTAATTCCGACGATGCAGTAAAGCAAGCCTTCCAAGATTTTATTGACTCTAGATTGCTAGGATTTTACAGTTACGGGCTGGACAAGCTACTGCTGAAATGGCAAAAGTATATTGACAATATGGGTGTCTACTTTGATGAATAAAACTATTCCTTGTATTTATAAAACATTTGCAAACGTTTTTTTCTTTTCTACAAATTTTATACTTGACGACCTAATACATTTGTGTATATTTATATACGTACGTATGAAAATATACATACATATACATACATGCATACATACATATATTTATATATATATATATATATATATATAAACATATATATATATATATATATATATATATATATATATATATATATATATATATATATATATATATATATTATATGTGTAAGCATGCCCTGGCAAAACCCCTCCAGATCCTCTTCCAGAGCTTTCTCGCAAACGGAAGACTGTCAAGCAAGCTGAAGGAGGGAATAATATGCCCAATCCATAAAGGGGGAAGCAGAGCAGATGCCAAAAACTATAGGCCTATCTCTCTGACTTCACACATCAGCAAAGTCATGGAAAGGATAATCAGAGGAAAACTGATCGCTTTCCTTGAAGAAAATAAATTGCTGAGTGATACCCAACATGGCTTTCGACCAGATAGGAGCTGCCTGACCCAGCTCTTACAACATTACGACTGGGTGTTGAGGCAGTTACTCAACAACTCAAATGTGGACGTAATATACCTTGATTTTGCAAAAGCTTTTGACAAAGTGGATCATGGTGTGATATGCCACAAACTGCGTGATCTTGGCATAGCTGGAAAACTTGGAGAGTGGTTACATGACTTTCTGAAAGATAGAAGTCAGGCAGTAGTGGCTAATGGAGCCACCTCTATGAGAACACAAATAATGAGCGGTGTTCCACAGGGCACTGTCTTGGGACCATTGCTTTTTATAGTCGCTCTCTCAGATATGCCTTCAAGTGCCCGGATAGCCACTCTTGCAAGCTACGCAGACGATACAAAAGTCTCGCAGAAAATACAGAACTCCAGTGATGTTGCACACCTGCAGCAGGAATTGGACTCAGTTTACAGATGGGCTGAGGACAATAATATGCAGTTTAATGCTGAAAAATTCCAAGCCCTGCGCTACCAACGTCCAAAACTGAATATGAAACTTACAGAGTACACTGGTCCACAGGGAATTTCAATCCCAGAGCCTAAATCAGTGAGAGACCTGGGTATCGACATGAGTGATGATACCTCTTTCCAAGTGCACATTACCAGAATGGCAACAAAGTGCAGACGATTGGCTGGATGGATCCTGAGAACATTCAGAACCAGAGATAAGGAAACCATGATGATCCTCTGGAGGACATTCGTCCTCAGCCGCCTGGATTACTGCTCACAGCTGTGGTCACCCACCAGTCTGAAATTAACAGCAGACCTTGAAGCAATCCAGAAGAGATTCACAAAGAAGATTGTCTCTTTGCAACTGGTCAGCTACTGGGAAAGGCTGAAACAGCTAAGACTCTACTCCCTGGAGAGAATGCGGGAGAGGTATGCAGTAATATACATCTGGAAGATCCTGGAAGGAATTGTGCCAAATTTTGGCATTGAAAGCTACACCAATGCCAGAACGGGACGGCACTGCATAGTGCCAAAGATCCCAGCAATGCCATCGCGCTTCAGGACCAGTTACTGCAACAGCTTGGGATTCAGGGGCCCACAGCTTTTTAATATTCTCCCAAAGAGCCTGAGGAATCTGCACAAAGTAGATGTAGGAGTTTTTAAATCAAAGCTGGATCTCTTCCTATCGAGAGTCCCAGATGAACCTACCTCGCGGCAGGAGGTGCAAATGAGAGTTGCTAAATCAAACTCCATTCTTCACCAAGTGCCACATATTGTAAGAGGCTCCCTGTAATAACAGTGTAGCAACACGGTGGTGCATCAGCATGGCCGCAGCTCTGAGCTGAAACTTTGAAATGAAATGAAATGAAAAATTATATATATATATATATATATATATATATATATATATATATATATATATATTCATATATATACATATATATGTGTGTGTGTGTGTGTATATGTATATATGTATATACATACATATATACATGCATACATATATTTATTCATATATGTATGTGTATATATATACATAGATATTGATATGCCTTTGTATGTATGTATATATATATATATATATATATATATATATATACGCATAGATACACTCCCATACATACACACATACGCACATAAATGTCTGAATATATATCCGAGAATGAATAACCTATTTTCACTTCTGTGTAGTATATAAATCTTATTGAACTAGTATATCGAAATACAGAATAGATCAATGGCATTGTATTGTATCAGTCTTCAACAGAACAACTAATAAATGTCAATAATTACAACCTAAAAATATTTAGCACTTCCGGAATCCGATTCTTATCTGCTACTGATAGTAGATAAAGCAAATAGCGAAACATTTCAATACGAAACCTTTGAATTCACTGAACTGTTATTAGACATAAGTGTCAACATGAATTCTATACGCCATCATTTTAAAGTATGAACGAAGTGATTCAATATATATATATATATATATATATATATATATATATATATATATATATATGTTTGTATGTGTGTATGTATGTATGTATTTATATATATATATATATATATATATATATATATATATATGTATGTATGTATGCATGTATGTATGTATGTATTTTTATCCTTTACTCGTTTCAGTCATTAAGCAGCGGCCATGCTGCCGCTACGCCTTGATTAATTTCAGACGAAGGAATCGACTTTAGTAGTTTTTATCTATTTTAAGCTTGGTGCATATTCTATCGCACTCTTTGCTGAACCGTTAAGGTACGGGGTAGTAAATACACCAACATCGGTTATCAAGTGTTGGGTGGAGAAAAGCACAGACGCAATGACACAGACACAGACACTCTCACGTACACGCACACACACATGGACACACATATATGCGATGGTCTTCTTTCAGATTCTTTCTACCAAATCCACTCTCAAGACTTTGTGGTCCCGTGGCTATAATAGAAGGCACTTTCCCACGTTGCTACGCAAAGGAACTGAACCCGGAACCATTCGGTTGGGGATCAAGCTTCTTAAAACACAGTCACGCCTACACCTAATGTATGTATACATATGCGCACACACACACAAACACACGTACACACACACACACACACACATGCACACATATATATATATATGTATCACTGTACCACCTGGACTGTTGGATGTTAGTATACCTAGCCGATCTCAGTGCTCTCACTATCATTGATATAAGTTTGGAATGACACCATGCAGCTGGCTTTTTTACAACTAACCTGGCAAAAACAGCAGGTAATGAAACAAAGGCATCAAAGAGACGATGCATACCCTGCGTGCAGATAATATTTTTTCGAAAATTATAGTAATTGAACTGAATTAAACTTTGTAAGTGTTTGACTAAACTTGCTTATCGGGAAATTTGTAAGCTCGATTAAAATTCGTTTTTTCTTTGTTGTTTTAAATATCATCATTATAGGTATTTATACTCTGGTGAAATTAAGAAATCAACTCGTAAATATGCGAAACCCTCGAATCCATCACTATACACACACACAAACACACATACACACACAAACACACATACACACCCAAACAAACATGCACACATACACACCCAAACAAACATGCACACACACACATATAAGCACACAATACACACACAGGTACATATTTATGTATGTAATTAGGTATTATGTATGTATGTATATGCCCACACGTGTCTACGCGCATAGGTACACCATGATCTGTACTCACGAGGGCGAGGGTCGATTGATATGAAAAAGAAAGTGAATAAAATGAAATACTTATAGATAATACTGATAGAATTTGAGAAGTGTTTTGAACATCTTTCAATGATGGCAGGTGAATCAAACGTACTAGAGCTCATTGTAGGATATAAATAATATGACCATTTACTTATCGGGAAAAAAATAAGAAAAATTCTTTTTTTTAATATTAATTTTTTTACTCCGGTAAAATTAAGAAATCAACTCTTAAATAAACGAAACCCTCGAACTCATTACTGTACATACGCACACACACACACACACACACACACACACACACACACACAGAGTCGCATATCCATGTACGTATTTACGTATGTTTGAAGATAATCAAACAAAATTTTCATCATTTCTAGCTACTCACTCAATGTGTATTTCTGCCAAATTTGGTGAAAATTCGTTCAGCCGTTCTCCAGTAATTTTGCAAACACACAGACAAACAGAAAAGTGATTATAATACCCTACTTTTGCTTACGCGTGAAAGGTAATTAAGTGTTTTACTAAAGAATACAATGCATCGCCAGTCTGGGAATCGAAACTACTATCTTGCAATAGCAAGGGAAATACATTAACTATTTAGCCACTCACCATCATTCACCTATGTGTGTACATATGATTGTGTGTATCTGCATATGTATGTATATATGTATATATACGTGCACATGCATGCACATATATATATGCATACATACATGAACACACATACACTAACACGCACATGATAATAGTCTTTAGATTAACTAACTTCTAATGTACTTTTTCCTAGAAGAAGGCTACCTTATAGAAGGGTTCTTTGGGTAAGCTGAAGTTGGTAATTGCTCAACAATGTTCACCAGGTTGCGTAAATATGCCTGCGTGTATATGTGTGTGCGTGAGTCTCTGCGTGTATATGTGCGCGTGTGTATATGTTTGCTTTGGTTGTTATTGGTGGAAGAATCTTCAGTTTATCGCCAAATAAATCAGACTTCCACACGGTGACTCCTGAATTGGCAAAGGATTACGAATTTCTGATATCGTGGATTAGTGTGCCATAGAATACAAAGAACAGGTGCAGCGCCATTATATGTTTAATGCCGATAATTTGCTTAAAGATTAAGTTTAATATCGCTAAGAAACTCATAGCCTTATTAAATAAACATTTGTAATGAGTCGGTGTTGCAGACTTTTTAGATGTGCACTGTCTTAAACTGGCATAAAACTGCACACGTGTAATAAGAAAACGATCTAATCAAATTGTACCTAACTGCACATTCGGAAATACAAAGTCATCTCGGATTGATCAGTCGTGTAATGCTCAAGCAATCTCTCCGAAACGAATTTTACCTCCATTACACGAAGCTTTGATGCAATTCTTTTGTTAAGTGATAGCAAATTTTGACAATGTTATTTCAATCAGACACTTTCCATCAAATGCATAATAATTCTTCGATTATATTTGGAAATTGAAAGCACCTGCTGAGAATTTCAATGTCATATGAAGCATTCCCGAATGATGCTGTCCGTACAGAAATTGTGATTAAAAGATTTCGATTATGAAGCGAAGAGTATAATCCCATACAAAGATCGTTAAGTAATTTGGAAATTATTTAAGTCATAGATCAGACTACAGTAGCAAATGCCACCATATCTGTAAGTTCTTCCTAGAAATCTTACAACGGGATAATTCTTACTTTAATTTGTCCTTTGTGAGCATAAAGTTTGCTAACATATTGAAATTTGAAAAATCCATCATATGTAAATATATATATTCATAGTGTTACAAACTTGGAATCAGATTGACTAACAAAGTTTGAATATTCAAAAACTTTACAGATTAATTTTCGATTTCTTAGCAGTTTGCATTTCGTGATTTCTTTTAGATTTCTTGTTTTAATTTCTAATTTATTTAAATTCCATTATTGCTGCCTCACTCTTTACACTTTTAAATTATATTTCCTAATACCCATAACATGCTTGATCGTCCCTTTCATCCATTTTGAACTACCATTTTCGGGTCTGAACTGTCCTTCTCGAAATAAAATCACTTTGAAATATCCTAAGGATTTCAGAAAAAAAAGTTTTTTTCCCTCTAACCAAATCAACCTAATTTGAAGGCTGATAATCTCACTTGGTTATTGTGAAACTACCCTAAGTCTCTCACGGTCCCTAATTTTAATTGTCCTAACCCGAATACAGTAATACCCCCGCCCCCTAGTACCTCACCCCCAATGCATTCTCTTAAACCTATAAACTTTGATTTTATGAAGTATGTTAAATTTCTTATATTTTCTTTCTGTTCATTTGTTATGCTGATAACAGATATAGTTACTTTGTGATCTCTCATTCAAGCGTCTCTTCAGTTTCTAAATTTAGTATTGTATTTTATACTTATCCTTTTTCTTTCGAGCCATAGAATTCACAATCCTAGTTTACCAGATTCCATAGCATATGAGACCGAGATTACAACAATCTCCTTGAAAGGGATGCCTGTTCATTGCAGGACTCAAGGCCATCAATTTTGTGAAGAGCGGGAAGTGAATTGCATCGACTCTAGTACTTGACCAGTAATTTCTTTTATCGACCTCGAAGGAATGAAAAACAAAGGAGATTCAATGAGGTTTGATTAGGACGTAACAAGTCGGGAAAATGCCGTTTAGCACTTTATTCGGAGTACTAACGATTCTGCCAGTACATTATTCCAGTACATTATTCCAGTACATTATTCCAGTACATTATTGCTCGAAATCTATGAAAAGCTTCGGCTACAGGAAGTATAGTCTGGACAATAGATATATACACTGGCGTAGGTCAAAATATGTAAAGCATGGTGTTAAAATAAAAGAGAAAATATGGACCCTGAAACAGAGAGATGAAAACAAGAGGGTAGAGATATAATATTAACAATATAGCTATACACTGGGTTAGCCCATTTTGCACTTCAGTGTCTAAAATAGAAAGACCCACACATTGTCCCAAATATACAAAACCCTCGCCTACTTTTTAACCTTGGCATATAGTTTGGCAGGAGAATATGTGGACAACTACATCGTATATTTCGTGTTTGTCTGATCCTATATCGTGGCACTCCGTCGGTTATGACGACAAGGGTTCCAGTTGATCCGATCCACGGAACAGCCTGCTCGTGAAACAGGAAGAAAGAGTTAGAGAAAGTTGCGGAGAAAGATTACAGCAGGGTTCGCCACCATCCCCTGTCGGAGCTTTGTGGAGCTTTAGGTGCTTTCGTTCAAAAAACACTCACAACTCTCTCTCTCTCTCTCTCTCTCTCTATATATATATATATATATATATATAGAGAGAGAGAGAGAGAGAGAGAGAGAGAAAGATATAAACCAGCACGGAATTTTGTCAATGAATCTAACGGTTTTTGTGTGTTTCTTAAATGGCTTATAAACACCTTCCACACTGCAATTGTTTTCGTTCCAGCACACGATCTCAGATCAGGTCGTTTGCTATGTAAGTACATCTCCGATATAGATGTAGATATATAGGTATATACATACATATACATATATATTTAGATAGACACTAATACGCTAGTATATATATATATATGGACACACAGAAACACCCGCCACACTCTCAAATACACACACACACACATTTATTATGTGTGTTTGTGTAATTGCGAACGGTGTGTTATTCATGCAACATTAATACAAAACGAAATTGATATTGGATTTTCGCGGTTTAGGTGACTTATTATTGATTTTGTAACATAAGTCCATTTCTTTTAACACGTTGAAATTACATCAATAAGGAGACACGGTTTAAAATAATGAACCACGTAAAGTAATTTCATTTTACAGTTCCATGAGTTAGACATGGCCCTGTGTTCATTTCTTGATTGCGTTGTATCAGGTTCGCACCTACACGGCGGCACCTATGTCACTGATCTTCTACTATACGTCTCAAGTCATCAAATGTCTTCGTTGAAACTGTGTTAATTGAAACTGCTCGAACGATGACTAGAACAACATATTTTGTCCTTAGTTTGAAGACTTAATCCGTCGCCCCGTATAAGATAATCCCGTGGCACAAGACCACTTTTTGCAGGATCCATTTGTTACGAACATTTAAGACGTTTCCATTTTTCCATTCTACACATCATTCATAAGAGGAATGAAATAAGCACGACGCTGCTCGCCTCCTCCTCCTCCTCCTCCTCATCCCCTTATATACACTGATATATTTATCCGCACACACACATACAAATGTATTGAGAGATTATATTATGTAAATTATTATTCTATATAAATAATAAATAGGTAAATAAAAGACGGGTACAGCATGATATACAAGACCATATAATCGTACACAAAAGACACATGAATATACTGGAAACATAGTCGCATACTCAGATACAAACGTAACCACATCGCAGTTAGCACATACCACAGAAAAACAAAATGGAATAGACAGGCAAGACCAGAGAGAAGAGGAGACACGAGGGACAGAATGTTGTTGAAAAGGTCACCAAAATATGTGATGAAAAACCTGACAAATAAACTAATAATGATTTTAAAATTTGGGGATAAGGCCAGAAATTTTGGGGGAAGAGATAAATCGATAACATCGACCCCATTACTTAACTGGAACTTAATCTATCGACACCGAAAGGATAAAAGACAAAGTCGACCTCGGCAGAATTTTAACTTAGAACGTGAAGACGGACGAAATGCTTAACAGTATTTCACCCGACATGCTAATGATTCCGTCAGCTCGCCATCTTAACAAGTAAACTAATAACAAGAAAGAGACTAATGAGAAGTTCAAATAAATAATACCTGTGTTTATTGACAAAAGATGACCGTCCTCAAATATAGCAATATTATTATATTATATTTTTAGCCAGAGTAGGAAGGATGATTCATATGAATGTTTGCATAGCCTCCGAGTCATGTATTAGCGAAAATGATGAAAGAAACCACCATTTATGGATTGCTGGTTGTTTGTATTTAAGTATTGGAGTTGTTATTTAGACCCATATCATAAATGGCTGAGTAGAATAATAACCAAAAGTATTCCAGCTGTCATTATACCCTGCATTAAGGATATCCAGAAATATATGATTGGGTATAAATATATGATTTTACACACACACATATATATATATATGTATATGTGTGTGTGTGTGTGTGTGTGTGTGTGTGTGTGTGTGTGTGTGTGTGTGTATGTGTGTGTGTGTGTGTGTGTGTATGTGTGTGTGTGTGTGTGTGTGTGTGTGTGTGTGTGCGTCTGTAATATATGGGGGATACGAGAGCATTTGTTAGTCTCATGAGACCACGTATCTGTACCTGGAAAAGTCTTCTCTTCGCATCTGAAGTGACTGTAAAAGCCCACTTTTGAGTGGGCCTCTACAGTTACAGCTGCAGACTTTACATATGAAGGCTCTGTTCGCTAGTTCCGTCCTAATACTGCGTTCTCATCGAATTTGCTTTTCTTTACGAACAGTTTACAGTCTCTCTTCTCGTCTTTTTAAATGCTTGTATAGTCTCCGACTCCGAGAGCGATCAACACTAATGGCTTCCAATTTTTTAACGTTAATGCAAACAAACTTCCTGTGTCTTTCGCAGAGGTGTTTCAAACAAAGATGGAATCGTTTCTCAGATTCTCTTCCTGAGGTGTTAACGAATACATATGAAATGACACAAATCTAGATTATATTAACACATAATTCATCTACAAAAAGATGAAGTGTTTATGCTTTAATAGAATTTTAATTTGTGTTATTTCACATACTTTAGCTAACACCATTTTACTTCTTGGATATGTAAACAGAATATACAATACTATACTGCCTGTGCGCCAAACACCAGAATCAGCTATAAATAATTACCAGTATTTTTCTCTCTCTTATATACGACGTTCCAATATGAAATCTCCTGATATAATCATACGTCATTATGAAGAACTACTAGGAAGGACTAAGAAGACTCCCCTCTTTTTTACATGTGACTTCAGACTATGCACTTTTAGAATGTTTAGCTATCCAATAGAGAAGGCGCATGGCTCCGTGGTTAGGACGTCGAGCTCACAATCTTGAGGTGAGGGGTTCGATTTCTGGAAGCGGGCTGTGTGTAGCGTTCTTGAGCAAGACACTTTACTTCACCTTACTCGAGTTCCATCAGCTGTAGAAATGAGTTGCGATGTCACTGCTGCCAAGTGGTATCGGCCTTTGCCTTTCCCTTAGACAACATCGGTGGCATGGAGAAGAAGAGAGGCTGGTATGCTTGAACGACTGCTGGTCTTCCAGAAAATAACCTTGATTGCACTTGTGCCTCGGAAGGTAACTTACTACGTACAATCCCATGGTCATCGATGACCGAAGGAGTTCTTTACACTTGACCTATTCATGAAAATCTTTTATGAACTCTCGCTTTCCTGGTGCTTCTGTTTACTGTATTTCTGCTTAATTATATTTATACTTACTATATCATTAATCACTTAATTGTTTCACTCATTATATGGTATCCTCATTATATGGTATCTCAATATGGTATCCTCGCATGGGAGCAGTTGCTCCCATGCGAAGATACCATATTGAGAAATTTTAGTTGAATGAATCCACCACGGTACTTATTTTTTCAAAGACAGGTACTTATTCTATCGATCTCTTTTTGACGATCCACTTAATTACGGAAACATAAACACACCAACACTGGTCGTCAAACGGTGGTAGGGAGCAAACACAGACAAAAAATGTTACACGCCCCCCCCCCCACACACACACACATCTATACTTATATGCATGTATATGTATTTGTAGGCCCGAGCTAAATTAGAAGACACTTGTCCAAAGTTTCACACGGTGGAACTGAACCTAGTAACGCGATTTTCTCAAACTTCTTACCACACAGTTACGCCTGCGCCTGTACTAAATTACATTTACGGCGCGTAGGTCTCCTAAGTGGTTACCTTTCTAAGTACTAACGAGACTCGACTATCATTAACATTGGCAATCAGACGAGAATTGGTTGTTTTTAAACTCGATATGACCGTAAACTCTGTGTGCGTGTGTTTGTGTGGTGTGCTTGTGTGTGTGAGTGTGTGTGCATGTGTGTGTGTATTTGTGTGTATGTGTGTGTGTGTAGCGACTGAAGCCAGCACAACACTTGTAGTTAACATGTTTTGAATCCTCACTACACCGAGATATTTTTTCTTTTATTCACTAATGCTGCATGTTTATAAACTGACATATATTGATATATGCATAAATACCCATACACACGCTTACACAGACACACAAACACACACACACACATATGCGTACATGTTTATATGCATACATACACTCATACACATATATAATTAAATTTTTATATATAAACAATTTCTTAAGAGTACGACGACACATAAAGACGCATAAAGTTGACAGACTCATACATGCTAACGCATGTGTTTGTATACATATGTATGTGTAAATGTCTGCGTGTATGTATGTACGTATGTATGTATGTATATGTATGTATATGTGTATATGTATGTATATATGTGTATACGTATGTATGTGTATATGTATGTATGTATGTATGTATAGATAGATAGATAGATAGATAGATAGATAGATAGATAGATAGATAGATAGATAGATAGATGATAGATAAAAACTGTGTACTATTAGGTTGTTCCGAAAATAATGGCTGCTCTAAATATGTTTTGAAACGCAATTTTATCATAGTAATTTAATTACATGTTCAGTGAATTCCGACATATGCATGCTCTTTAATAATTTTCTACTTATTTCAGACAGACAACATTCTTGAAGCATAGGTACCCTTCTTATGAACATGACAAAAACGGACCTTCGCTTATTTTTCTTGCATGAGTTCAAACTTGGGGACAATGCCTCCCAAACTGCTGCCAATATCAACAGAGCATGGGAATAGGGGTCCACAAGTGATCGCACAGTACGAGGGTGGTTTCAGAAATTCTGTAGTGGTGATGAGAGCCTTGAAGATGAAGAAGGTAGAGGGCGGTCATGCAGTCATGACAATGAACAATTGAAAGCAATTGTTGAACAAAACTCCCGTCAAAGTATCAAAGAACTGTCTCATGCACTTGGTGTCGGTATTGCAACGGTCTCACGCAATCTGCAGAAGGTTGGTAAGGTGAAAAATCTCGATAAATGGGTACCGCATGAGCTCAATGAAAATCAAAAAAGTTCTGCTCTTTCTGCGGGACACCAATGTTCCTTTCCTTAACTGAATAGTCACTTGTGACGAAAAGTAGATCCTTTATGATAACCGTAAACGATCAGGTCAATGGTTTGATTGTGTTGAGTCTCCAAAACATTTTCCAAAGCCAAAGTTGCATCAGCAAAAGATTATGGTGACTGTCTGGTGGTTTGCAATTTGTGTTGCCCATTACAGCATTCTGGAAGCCAATCCGAGCATTGCAGCAGAGGTTTACTGCAATCAAGTCGCGGAAATGCATACTCACTTCCAAAAATTGAGACCGGCATTGGTTAATCGGCGTGGCCCAATTCTGCTCCACGATACTGCAAAGCCACATGTTGCAAGAATGATGCTGCAGAAAATCACAGACTTGGTATACGAAACTTTACCACATCCTCCATATTCTCCTGATCTTTCACCCACTGGCAACCATTTTATAAAGCATTTAAACATGTTTTTAAGTGATAAAACTTTCAGATCCAAACCAGAGATGGAATCAACTTTCAAAGATTTCTTACCATGAAAGTCAATAAGTTTTTATCAACGAGGCTTAAATAGTGTCGCTGATCGATGGCAGAGATACATAGATGTTCACTGCTCATACTTTGACTAATCAAAACATTTCTATTGTTAATTTTTTCCGGAAAAAATTGTTTCTGAAATCGGCCATTATTTTTGGAACAACCTAATAACAGCATTCGACTAAAGACGGATTGACAATGTTAGACCTAATTAGCAATTATATATCTATAGTGATCACCACACCTAGTCCATATAAGTGTGTGTGTGTGTGTGTGTGTGTATACATACATATATGTGTGTATGTATGCATATATATATATATATATATATATATATATATATGAATATATATATACAAATATATATATTCATAAATGTATATGAATATATGTACAAATATATAGATAAATATATATATACGTGTTTATGTGTTTATGTATTTATATTTGTGTGTTTGCATGTGTATGTGCGTGTGTGTGTGAGGATGTGTGTGAGGGTGTTTATGTGTGTGTGAATGTGCGTGTGCGCGCGCGTGTGCGTGTGTGTGTGTTTATTCATACATCGAATATACGGATATGATTTTAATCTAGCTGAAGCTGATGGAGATCAGTTGCTTTTCTGTGTCAGCGTTAGAAACCAGTGTATAAGAGGTTGTAACAAGTGAACCAGATCAAGACATTGAGCGTTTTGAAGTGTTTACTTACATTCCCTTACGTTTTCAGTTAAAATACACATGATTTCTCTTTCTGCATTACATCCTTTGAAAATTTCTGAAATGCAATAATGACAAGATATTGAAGTTGTTGTGGTCTATATCCTCTCATCGAAAATATTTTATCTCGTACCTATTTTATTAATTATTATTATGCGCCTAACTAGTGGTTTACATTAAGGTTTTAATAGAAGCCGAAATTCTGTTAGTGAGACTTCGTCTTAGAGCAAGCATATTTTAAGTGTTCACTGTAAATCCACATTAGATTTTCCTTTCGCTTTCACAGGATATTCTTCACATATTTTAAACTGTACCATGTTTGGGAATACAATTTCCATTATTGAAATTAATTCTACTCTCAGATGAAATGCTCATTAGTATAATGGCTTTCGATTGTTAAGTTAAATTCGCCCAAATAGAATTTGATTTGCAATAACGCTGTACTTTTCTTGTCTCCTTTTTTTATGCTGTATAATACTTCGAAAAGAATAACTGTAATTGATACTATTTTCTTTACTATCGTTTACAAATATCTTCCTCTGAAACTACCCCTGATGTGCCTTTTTTGCGTTTTATTGGGTACTGTCCTTCTGGATTTCATTGCTCATTTTTTTTTTTTTTTTGCTGTACTTATTGATGCTTTCTTTTTATCCGTGTAGCCTCTTCCGATGAATTATGATGCACTTGAGTACTATATACAATGAGCTCTTCCTCCTCCTTCATCAACATCTTCCTCTCATTATTGTTGTTGGACGAAATGCTTAACAGTATTTCGACAGTCACTACGTTCTGATTTCGAATTTTGCCTCCTTTCTGGGTTGGTAAATTAAGTGCAGGTGAAACACTGGGGTCGATGTAGTAACGCATTTATTCATCGTTCATATTTTCTGGTCGATTCGAACGTGAATATCTGATGGTTTGTTTGTATGTCGTCAGAGAGCGTTTTTCTCTTTTAGTCGGTGAGTGTTCACCACTCCACCAATTAAGAAAATTGCGGTATGAACACATGTCATCTAAAAGTTGGTGATGAACAAACAAGAGCGGTCAGATATTCACATTCGAATCTGCTAGAATGTATTAAAGAATGAAATGATATGATATTGTAAACGAAATCTAAGAAGAGTTGGAAATAGACTAAGATAAAGCAGAAATGACCGTCGCGCTAATGTTGCTTATTTCGAATTAGGTCGATGACGTTCACTGAATTATGTTAGCATTAACTTTACTGTTTTCCTGTAGATAGTATGTTTGAGTAATTAGCGTTAAAGTTGAATTTTTTAACATTTACAAAACAATTTTGTTTGCTTTTTCTCATCATATGACGTTTTTTCAGATGGACGGAGGGCAAAAATATCTTCCGATAGCCTTATTCACTTACATAAACACAGACACCTTCAGGAGCTGCAGTAATGCAGCGACCCGTTTATGTTGTAGATTCTGGTGACGAGTTCTTACTTAGTTTTTGGTTTAAAAGATATACATATTCCAATATGTCTTCAAACTCTCCGTAGGGAAAGTAATATTTTTCTTCACCGTGAACTATTTAGCATATGTTAAAATGTCGCTGATTTGATAACTTCGTAACACAAAATGTCACTGACTTGATACTACGTAACACTGAAATAAAACAACAAAGTAGCACACATATTGTAAGTTACACAAAAACATTATTCCAGCTTTACGGCAATGATACTTCAAAAGTATAACATATATAATGAAATTTCCGTTAACTTTTAGCAGTTATTATGAAACATATTTCCTGATGCTTTTGTGTATAAATTATAGAATTGGTGGAACTCTGCTACTATTACTTCATTGTTTCTCGTTTCGTTATGATGAAAAACAAATTAATATAAACATAAATAAAAATTGCGCCTTTCTCAAAGATTTTAAATAGTATAACATAATACAAAGAAATTGACTGCTTTTATCTTAGTCTTTCATCGCTCATCTTAAAAGCTTTCTTTGTTAATCATTTTGTTCGCGATATTCCACTAATATCGGTAAGAACCTCTTGAAGTTTCATTTCAATTAATTTTCTGCTGAAGCTTATTCTGCCGCTATTTTCTCATTAATTCAATTCCGTTATATTTGTCTATTTCCACTTAAGATTTGTGGTTGTTATCAAAATCACATCATTTCTATTTTCAGTAATATTTCTTTCGTTCCATTTTGTCAAACTGAATGATTATACATGTAAATGCGCGTTTAACGGATTGGTTTGCACATATTACATACGTTTATTACTAAAAGGCTTCTTAACTATAAACTAATCTTCACCGGAGGGTGCCTTGAAATGATTTTTAATTCAGTTTTGCAAAACTTACTCTCCTCTTTCAAAATAAGCTAAACTTCAGTCTGAGAAAAAGTAGATGGTTGTAGATGGAACACCTTTCATTATAGGTCAGGTCTAAACAACAGCAACAACAAAAATAGCAGCAAGAGAAACAAGAATAACAATTAATGACCAATAGCCGCAGAATTTGTTAGGTTTCCGTTCTCTGTGAGACATTTCACCTAACTTTACTAATGTATTTATGAAGGCAATTTCGTATTTACTCCATCCCTGAAGCCAAAACAAATGGTTACACTTCGATTGCCACTATTCCTGTGGGAAAGTAGACAAATAAATATTTTCCACTGAATGATCTCACTACATCAGGTGACAAAGTGTGATTCAGTCTTCCGAAAAGACAAGATCATCTCGCTTGTAATACTTTTTCATGTCCAGCACAAAACACTAACGTAATTTTACACTATGCATTTTATAACAGCATGGAATCAGTAAGACGTTAAAACGAAGAGTAACACGACTTTAAATAAGAAATTTCCTGTTTTTCCATACTGTAGATTGACTTCAGTAGCTCACTTTCCTATATTTCAGCTGGGTTGCTTATATTAAATACTAAATGATATCTTTTTTTACTTCTTTCAGTCATTGCACTGCAGCCATTGTTGGCATGGGGTTAGATAACATAACTGTAGTATTCACTGTCTATTTGTCACATGTTTTCAGCTTTTGTGATTATAAGTGTCATTGCAACAGACATTAGATGTCAACGGCCTGGTATTCGAACCCCTTCGACGTTTCATCCGTCAGTTTAATTTAACTCCCACTTAACGAGCTGCAAGTCTTGAAAAATAATGGTTGTTAACAAACATTTCATTTAACTGTAATAAACAGAGACGAAACAAAACTTAATATAAAATACTAATAAATTGCAATTGAATTTCTCAGTGTCTATGAACAAACATTAGAAGCTATTGTAAGCATGACGTCCTATTTTATAGATGAAACACTACATCTATAATTTTGTCACACCAGTTTTCTACATTACTCATTACTGATATATACATTAATGATAGTCTAATTCGTTGACAGAATATGGTAATATTTTCAATTCCAGTTCATCTCTCAATAAGACTCATGTTAAGATACTTTCTTATCTTCTTTGAATGTTTCGAATGTTCTATTTTTCATTATTATTATTATTATTTTTTTTTGTCTATTATTCTCCATGTTTTCATTCTGTCTCTTTCATTTTGTCATCGCTTTATGCTTTATAAATTATTGCAAATCAGATTTGTCTCCTTAGATTTCTAGTGTTTGTTTAAATTTTAACTAGTTATTTAGATTACATTATTCTAGTGTCGTTGAATTATTAATTGCAGCAGAAAGGCGTAAAGAAAGAAGGAAGAATTACAACTAAAATTTCCCAATCTCGACAAGAATGAATTATATTATTATCATCTGTCAATAGAAATTTAAATTTATCTAATGAAAGAAAATAAATAAATATTGATTTATTTTGCCAAGTGATATGGTCAAAATTTGTTAGGGATAAAGTCTAGTCGGCGAAGAGATCAACAATACTTCTGTATTGTTGTAAAAGAAAATACTAGGTTTCCTATATCGGTTGGTGTTAGTCATCACAAATTAATGATTAACTCTGTCAAAATACAAGATTGTTTGCTGTCAGGATAGTCTTGATAGAGATGTTATATTTCTCCCACATGAAGAACCGAAATGCAGATAAGGAGCACTCCGGCACGGCCTGAACACGTATCAATTTTTTTTTCAATACATGATACTTTAACTATTTTGCTTATTTGTTTGTGTTCTTGCGTATCTATACGGTGAATTGATGTTTATACATGATAAAATATATCAGTGTATTGCAGAGCTCAAATAAAAATTTATTGTTAAACTCCATTACATTATTACAATGCAGCAAATCCTCGTGGAATATAATTGCATGTATATATAGAATTAGATAAAGCGCTAGTTGAGAGCAACGTATAAATGATATGAGAAATTTATGCTTTCCTGTGTTTTGTTCTAAATATGTTAGTACATATAAACATTCAGTTCCATGCAAGATAACCTCCTTAATTTTTAAGGCTAAAAATTGATACAAGAGCCTAAAAATTGTATACCAAGTGTGAACATCTTTCTAACGTTCCATTTCCAAGACTTTCCGCTTTCTCAGTTATGGTGTTTTTAGTTGTAAACGTAACACCAAATTGATGTAAATTACAGCTCCGCGAAACTTTTAAGATGACTAATATCTTATAATAATTCTGCTTGTCATTGTGTTACTTAGCTCGTCGGTAACGCTGTCACGTGATTGAGGAAAAAAAGGGAAAAAGAGAAAATAAAAGTGGGAGGGAGAAAAGAGGGAGAATAGAGGGAGGGAGAAAAAGAGGGAGAGAGAAGCGTCCATGACGTGAGGCGGAGGAACATAATATTTATTATGTTGTTAAAAACGTTAGTTGAAGGTAGAGGAGGAGAGTTAGAAATATAATTTTAGCAGAGGGGTGATATTCTGATGGTGAGGTTAAAGAATGGCAGAGTGAGAGAGCGGGGAGAGACAGAGAGACTGGGGGAGAGGAGTGGGAGAGAGGAAAGGGAGAGGAGGGAGAGAGGGAGAGCGAGATGATGATAGTGGTGGTGGTAGTGGTGACGGTGGAAGTGGTAGTGGTGGTAGTGGTGGTGGTGGTGGTGATTGTGTTGGTGGTGGTGACGGTGGTGGTGGTGGTGGTGGTCGTGGTGGTAGTGGTGGCGGCGGCGTTGGTGGTTGTGGTGGTGGTGGTGGTGGTGGTGGTGGTGGTGGTACCGGTGGTGGAGATGGAGGTCGTGGTGATGGTGATTGGATAGTAAAAAGTGTATTTTAAAAAAATTGAACCAAGTTTTTTGTATCATCTATCACTTAACGCATGCGCATAATATTAACACTGACTTACGTGGCAGATATGTGCAATTTAACTAAAGGTTGTATCATATATACGGGATTTCTTTTTGTTGTTGTTTATGGAGAAAAAGGAAAAAGAAAAGTGAATATTTATTTTATGAGTGCTGTGTATTAAGTCTATAAAATTATTCATAAAGTATATAAATCGTATATATAAAATGCATTAAGTAATCATCGTATTCCAATTTCCATACAGACAAAACACAGGCTATGCTTTCAGGTGTTTTTGGATAAAGTATTCAGAAGTAACCCAATATGTTTACCATTAATTCCGGGAAATATTCACGTGTCCCGTTAGTAGCTATTAACATCCCTCGTTAATTGATGTTGTTATTGTATTTGGTATCATCGACATCATCATCGACATAGTTGTTGGTACTGCTGTCGTTGTTGTTGTTGTTGTTGTTGTTGTTTACAATAACAAACTGACAAAATGCTACGTACAAATACAAAAAAGGAAAAAAAACTAAAGGCCACGAAGATAGCTGATGAGTAGCTTTTAAACATTTACATTTCGTTAAATCTTGCCTCATAAAGACTTCTGAATCAAGAAATGATTTGGTATCTAATGCTTAGTCACAGTAGCAAGGATATATAAGCTCACTTTAGTTATTATTAGTTTGTATCTTTTTTTTCTTAATTACGAGAAAACCTGGTAGTTGTCGTCTGTTATGATTAGCGAGGAAATCTTTAAAGTTCATCATACCACAGACACACACACACAGAAACACACACACACACATACATACATACATACATACATACATATACTTTTCTCGCTGGACTACGTGTTCGTTTCTGTTTTTGTCATCTGCAATTTTATTTTTGTGCTTCTATATATATATATATATGAAGATATTTCCTCCGCCTGGCTGTTCTTCTCTCTACAAAACGGAAAGCTACATTGTGGAACAGTCATTTTAACGAGTTGTATTTATTTATTTATCACCCAACGAGATACATCTGCACCACCGGATGTTCTTGAACTAGTTGTTCAGTGTGTCACCCAAGAGGAATCGATGCTAGATGTGTCGAAACAAACGTTGCGAGTAATAATAAATTCTCGTATGCTCCATCATCTGTCTTTCATTTTCTATATATATATATATATATATATATACCATTCTGCCTAAATAATGGATCTACAAATGCAATATCCCTGCAAATCTCACATCTATTTTCATTCCTCCACTTCACTCTCTATTTCGTATCTCATCTAAATTAACTATTGCTTAACCATTCTATCACACTGTCTCCGATGAAGAGATATAATAAATATCCTGGAAACAGCTATAAGACCTTCTACTTATAAATGTTCTAAAATCTTCACACCCTTGGTTTTTTTTTATCTCATTCTGAAAAAAATTATATATATATATATATACGCGAAGGGCCTCTTTCAGTTTTCGTCAAACAAATCCACTTACAAGACTTTGGTCATTCCGAGGTTATAGTAGAAGACACTAGTCCAAGGTGCCATGCAGTGGGACTGAACCTGAAACCGTGTGGTCGGGATGCAAACTTCTTACCGCACAGCCACGCCTGTCCATAGGAAAATATGTGAGATCGCTGCTGTAATATGTGTGATTAAAGACTTGCTCGATCATGACTGACCTCAGGCAAAGCATAACAGCAACAACCACAGCAGCAAAAAAAAAAAGGAATAAATATTTCTAAATCTTCATAAGTCGAGTATTATATTCCTAAAATATGGAGGACAAGACGGGCTACCTGTCATTGACTTACATGGCTTCCATAGTTATTGCCACTTAAAAATTACATCTATCATTTAAATCGTGCTCTAATCATATTATAAACCTATAAACGAAGTTGAATGCCCGAATTTTCACTCCAGATGACTGTATAAGTATTGAAAGTATACGACGCAAGAGACAAGGTTTTATAACAATCAATATTGTTCTCGTTCTTGTAAAAGGCATAAAGGTAATTTAACTGGAACAGCACGAAAGAATGTCGTATTGCTTACGTTAGCATCTCAACGGTTTCCAAGAATTCGAAAGGAACTGAGAAATAAGTTCGACATGGGAACATGTGTTGCTGAGAGATATTGTTCAATATAGACATTCAAGTCCATACACACACACACACACACACACACACACACACGCTGGCAAGCGTGGAGATACACACTGACGCACAAACAGACGCACACACACACACACACAAACACACACACACACACACACACACACACACACACACACACACACTGACACACATACACACACACATATATGCATGCACATTTTATTGCTGCGATGAACTTGTAGGAACTAACGAAAGAATAGAAATCTCTTTCCAATTTATATTACTTAAACACACTGCTTTTAGGGCGCTCAGATACTATTCTCATATGCAGGTTAACCTTTCTCTATCTGTCAATCTATCTATCTATCTATCTATCTCTATATCTATCTATCTATCAGTCTACACGCACACACACACACACATATACATATGTATAAATATGTACGTATGCATGTATATTTATATATACATGTATATATATATATATATATATATATATATATATATATATATATATATATATATATATATATATATATATATATATATACATATATGTATATATATATATATATATATATATATATATATATATATATATATACATATATGTATATATATATATATATATATATATATATATATATATATATATATATATATATCTTTTATTTCTTTTTACTTCTTTCAGTCATTTGATTGCGGCCATGCTATGCTGAAACACCGTCTTAACGGTATTTTTGCTCAAAGAAATAAATAAATCGACCCCGGGACTCATTCTTTGTAAGCCTCGTCCTTATTCCCCATCAAATCTTTTGCTGAACAGCTATTTACATGGCCGTAAACAACCACCATCAGTTGTCAAGCGATGGTGGGAAGGCAAACACAGGTACACACACATAAATATATACGTGTATATATATATATATATATATATATATATATATATATATATATATATATATATATATAGCCGAAGGATTAAAATTAATATATATATATATATAAGTCAAGGCGCATGGCTTAGTGATTGGGATGTTTGGTTTAGATCGTAGATACAGAATATATTATAAAAAAAATAGAGCGACATCCGAAATAGGAATTGCTGATGAAATTTTGACGACATACGCACGAAATGAGTCGTACGGTTACTAAGAGACGACAGATGTTCTTTGTTGCTAGTTAAGTTTTGTTATACCACAAAATAACAATGGCTACCATTTACTCAATATTAATGAACGACATTATTTAACGATTGTTCTTTTGGGTGGGAGAACGGATTACCTTTTAAAACATACTTTATAAAGAAATGAAATCGTTTGATATTGAATGTATTACCATATTGTTAGATCATTCTTCAGACATCCACCCGAACAAAAATATATCTAGGAAAAGTTAAAACCATCTTACTTACTATTTTAATAATTCAAGATATATTACAATTTTATCAATTTATCTGTTGTTTATATACATACATGTATATAAATATACGTGTACGAGTTGTGTATTTGTATTGCGTGCCTGTGTATGTGTAAACATACTCTGATTACACATACGCGAATATACATACATGAATGGGTTTTTTCTATTACAAAACACACATTGAGTTATGATACTACACTATATTATATTGTAATAGAATCATTGCATGTCATATCTGTTGTATATATAAATTATTAATGTTTTGAGTCGAGAAGAAAAAGTGCATAAATGAAGAAGGATGGAGGAAAAGCTGATCGAAAATAGATATAACAAAAGTGAAAGAGGTGTTATGATGAAAATGCAAACTATGCAGTGTTAAAGAAAGATAAATTATATACAATGTTACGTACAGGTAAGTAATATCACCGACGAGAGAAGTAGAAAGCGAAAGAGCGAGTGAGAGAGAGATAGAGAGAGATGAGACAGGGAGACAGACAAGCTGCTACTGAAGGAGATATATAAAACAAAATGGACATTAACAAAAGCAGTGGGGGAGAAAAGAGAAAGATAAAGACAGATCATTAAAATGTTGGGGTGGGAGAAGAAGATGTAAAAGACATATGCTAGAAAACGAGAGGGTAGTAGAGGAAGACAGACACTAGAAATGCTGAGGGTAGGAGGAGAAAAAGAAAAAAAGTTAGATGTTACTACTGAGAGTAACAGGAATGAATGAGACAGATATAGAAAAAGATATATTTTTCAGACGACAAACTGCCACCTGACCTAATAGAAAAAACAGACGTCATACTTGGTTAACACAGACAATATGAAAATAATTTTAATTCGTCTGTCTGTTACTTATATTTAGAAATCATTTATCATTTATTGTAAGTGCTAAATTGCAATATGTTGCTTATTCTGCTTAAAAACCAAAAGAAAATTTTGGACAAACTGAGGGAAAGACGAAGAAAACACTTGTTGCTCAATGGATGAGTGGGTTTTTTTTAATTAAATAGCAGAGAAAATTAATGATGTTACTCATGAGGTTTGCAGGTCTTCCCATATTACTGAGCGTTTTGCATTCCCTGCCCAATCTGCACGTTAATGTCCACAGGAAAAACATAAGCCGAGAGTGAACAAACGGATCTAATCAGAATGCTTGCAACAGAGAACATACTGGAAAGTAGAGCTACGCAATGATCCGACAGTGGTCTTGAACAGGGTGACGGATTGACACTACTGCCCTTAAGAGATGAATTGCATTCAACTGTAAACCAAAGCTGACATTTGGTCACAGCCAACCGATTTAGGTTTCAATACCATCCATCTTCATCACCTGGGAGGTTCATAAGCGGGTAGAGTCTTTAGGCACCTCCTCCATAGGGTGCTATCAGAAGCAACTGTTATTAGAAATTCCGGTTGGTTTCCTAAAAATCAACTGAGATTCAACCATTTCATTCTTGGTCTGTCTCAGGGTCTCCTGTCACCTGGTTCGACTTGAAGAATCCGTCTTGCGGTTCTTTCCCGTTGACATTCTAATCACATCCGAGCAATTTAGAGCATGTCAATATCACATCACATTATAAAATATTGGTTTCTTTATTTTTGATATTTGATAGTTTATTGTATTTACAAATATGAAGCAAACAATAGAATGTCCTGTGAAGAGAATATTGCTTTATGGAAATCGATAAATGACTCCTCTTTATCGCCACATCAATTCTTAGATTTTCATTTTTTAAAATTATTCACGTTGTTTTGAGAGGAGGAGGGAGATGTTTTCCTGTGGGAAAATGATTTTCTGATAGGTTTTCAGATAGAATCTTCTATGTACTTTTAGTCATGCATTGAATACAACACGGCGTCTATAAACTGGTAAACAAATTCGAAAATAGGAAAAAAAAAGAAATATACTTACCGATTTCTAATAATCGAAATATTCATGAAAATATATAAGAGAACTAAGTAGATAAGTAAGTTATGGAAGCGATCTTGGTGTAAAGCCATACGTCTACATATATGTGCATGTGTGTGTATGTGTGTGTGTATGTGTATGAGTAAATATACGTATGCATATAGATGTTTCTACTCTGTGCGTAAAATATATGTACACACATACACACACATCTGTAAGCACATATATTCATATATACAAAAAGCCTTATATGCTGTGTGTATGTGTATTTGATATTTTTCATATGTGCTTGTTTGTACGCATGTGTGAACGTCAGATATATATATACATGTGTGTGTGTGTGTGTGTGTGTGTGTGTGTGTGTGTGTGTGTGTGTGTGTGTGTGTGTGTGTGTGTAATAGCCTACAATGAAAGCACACTTTCATATCAGTATTTTTGCTAGACAATCCCTTATAGACTTTGCACAACGCACACCTTTGACACACGAGAACAGGACTTGTTGCATATCACAAAATCGGATATGTACATATAGGATAAAAATGTGTTAAGATACTGGCATTATACAAAGAAACCGACAGAGAAAAAGTGATGGGGTGTGGATAATAAGAAAAAGAATTATGTTGATGGAAACCTATCATATGCAGTCATATATGTGTATGTGTGCATACATAAACACACACACACACACACGCACACAGATATTTAACGAAACGCAGGAGGGTGAGGTGAAATATATTGAATACTGCTTACAAAGTAATATTTACATTAAAGAGAGAGTAAGAGTGCTACTGATAGAAAAAGGTTAATAAAAGAGGAAACAGAGAGACATTACAAAAGAAGTGACAGAGATATAAAATTGAGACTTTGCTTGCTACCAAGGGTGGCAGAAAATGAAATGAAGAAATAGATACAATAGAGGAAAATGCTACAACATAGTTACCCGACCTAATGGAAAAAGCAGACTACATACCTCGTGGACACAGACGATAGTAAACGAAATTATTGTGACTGCCACAGCTCTCACAGATGTTTAGAAATAATTTATAGAAAGTACTGGTCACAATGTTCGGGTTATATTTCTTACACATTCAAAGAAATTTAGGGGAAGTGATGGGAAAGGAAATACTTATCTTCTAATTACACTGTGTAACACGATTTTTGTCCTTGGGTAGCAAATGTTACTTCCTATTTGCTTAAACCTAGAAAGAATGAAGAATGGCTAATATTTCCTTCAAACCTTGTTTTTGTTACATTTATTCAAACCCGAAAGAATCTCTGTCAACACATGGCTATGACACTAACCCAACTATTCCTACTCATGATCAGAAATGCACGTATTTTCAATCACAAAGGGACATGCTGAAGGGGTTAAAGTGAAGCAAAGCTATGGTATTATATTTGCTATAGCGCTGTTTCTGCTTCAGCAACTCAGCGGTGATTCTTTCTGAAATGTAATGTAAAATTGGTCAGTTTCAAAACATTGATGTTCAAGTTGCAAAAGCAATGTTTGAAGGTAATAGTAGTCATTTCTTTTGATTTCTAGATAGAAGCAAATAGGAAATAACGCTGACCAAAGACAAAAAAACAAAAAAAAATTGCTATGTAGTATTATTGACAGGAATGTGTAATAATACCACAAATCTTGTATCAGTATGTGCGCATGTGTGCAAATCGAGAAAACAGTCAAACTTTGACCAAATTACAAAGCAAGAGTCAAATAAAACAAACTTACACCAAACAAGAAATGGAGGTATATTTTCTGAAATCTTTTGCTATTCCGTTGATCGATAGTTATACGACTCAAGAGCCCAGAATGTAACGTGTTTCGGTTGTGAAAAACTGAAGCCATTTCATATCAAACACTTTTGTGGAAAATATCACACTTCCTCTCCTAAGGAAAATCGTGCATTGTATTTAATCAAATGAAACCAATAGTGTCAATCCTTTTCTAATAAACAAGCACACTGCATTTTTGTTTACATTTGTTTAGTGAGGTAACTAAAGTTCATTTTCTTTAGTATAGGTTAATCAACGGATACGAATTGTGTGGTATATAGCTGAGAATTTTTGCGACTGATATTTAATAATATCAATGATAAATAAATGCATGCAAAGGAGAAATATGTGTTTAAATTGAGTCAACAGGTCCTATCCAAATTATTGCAATATAATGAACTTTGTTAATTAGTGTCACTCAAGAACCATGCAGTGTTTTCAACAAAGTGGCGTTTAAGGTCTGTCAGCCATATGTCTTCACATGCAAATGGTAGACTTCTTAAGTTTTCACGTCATTATTCACATGACAGATGTATTGTGTTCATCTTTTAAAATTTATATTTTTCAATATTCTATTTTTTTTACAGACAGAAAATAAAGTAATAGATTTTTTTTCTGCTAAAAGAATAAGGAATTTGTTCCATATACTTTCTTCCCCGTACACTCATCCGTAACATTATCGGGAAATTCTATACTTTTTTGATGGATAAAGCAATTTCATGGTAAGTTTCCCGATACAGATTTCTCTGTACTTTTACACATGCGTTGAAAATAGCTCTACGTCTATAAATTGGTGAACAAATTAGAAAAAAAATATTACTACCGATTTCTAATAATCGAAATATTAGTAAAAAAATACAAACGAAATAGTATATAAGTTTATGGAAACGATGGGAGTTTAATTATGAATTTGAGTATATATACATGTATATATGAATGAATATAGGGACCCCCCCCCCACAACACACACATATATATATTCATATCTATCTACCTACCTGTCTATTTATCTATCTATTTATCTATCTCTTTATCTATCTAATCTATCTATCTATCTATCTATCTATATATATATATATATATATATATATATATATATATATATATATATACATATATATTGCAATTTGTGTGTTTATGTAGAAAAAATGTATGTATATACTTATCAAGGCACAAGTGTTTGCGTATGTATTTATGTATTGCACACAGATACATACACATATATGTGTGTGTGTGTACAAATACATACATGTACGTGTATATGAGTGTACATACATGCAAACGGACACATACAAACACGCACACACATATATATGTATCACGCCTTAGTTGAAGAAATCGTCACCTGTTTCGTTTCACATATTTTCGTTGTAGATTCATAGGCTATTGAAAGGAGGGTAGAGATAAATCGATGTCCTACCATTTAATGTCCATGCCTGTTATTGCAATAGATGAAGTGAAAAAGATTTGTTTGGAAAGAGGAAATCAGGTAGAAACATCAAATTTCCCAATTTGTATTGATTTCACTCAACGGGCTTCTATGTATTATTGCTTCGTAATACATGTATCTGTGTGTCTGTCTCTCTCTCCCCCTCTGTCTCTCTCCCCCTCTCTCTCTCAGTTTATCTATCTTTCAAATTATCTGTCAAACTATCTATCAATTATCTGTCTGTCTGTCCGCCCCACTGTCTGTCTGCTAGCCTACATATTTATCAAGCTAACTGTCTTTCTGTTTCTCTCTCTCTCTCTCTCTCTCTCTCTCTCTCTCTCTCTCTCTCTCTCTCTCTCTCTCTCTCTCTGTTCATCTAACTCCCTTGCTGTCTTTCAGTGTATCTACCTCTCCTGTTTTCTATCTATCTGTGCTTCTATCTATCAACCGATCTAGCTGTTTGCCTATCTCTCTGTCTGTGTATCTATGTATTTACTTGTGTCACTGCCTACCTGTTTTTCGGTTTAGGTAACCATCTATTTATCTATACACCTAGCTATCTGTCTATCGATCTCCGTGTCTCTCTATCCATTTATAGATCTGTTTATCTATCAATATGTCTGCCAATTTCTATCTATCTATCTATCTATCTATCTATCTATCTATCTATCTATCTGTCTGTCTATCTATCTGTCTGTCTGTCTGTCTGTCTGTCTGTCTGTCTGTCTGTCTGTCTATCTGTCTGTCTGTCTATCTGTCTATCTATATCTATCGTTCTATTCAGAAATATTAATTTCGATCAGATTTTATCTCAGAACGAAATAACGCGAGCATTCATATATCTACGTATCTATCTCTACGTCTTTTCATCTGTTTGGTTCTCGAGGTGACAAAATGCTTATCTCTGCCATATCATCTGTTAATGCATGTAAACATAAACATTAGCAGCAAAACTCACATTGTCTGTTATAATGTTTTCACCTTTTTTTTTAATATCTTGTCATTTAGTCAATATCAATTTCTCACTCTGCTATAAGCCACATTTAACAGCAACGACACTGTGCCTACACATTTCTCTGTCTCTCTCTCTCTCTCTTCCTCTCTGTCTCTCTCTCCCTCACACACACACATGCCCGCACTCTTTCTTTGTATGTATACGTGTGTGTGTGTGTGTGTGTGTGTGTGTGTGTGTGTGTGTGTGTGTGTGTGTGTGTGTGTGTGTACTTGTGTGCTGGCAGCATGACAGATTGAGAAGAGGCAGCGGAAGAGCTCAACTGATGCTCAGTTGAGGAATCTTAGAAGATCAACGGCCAGGGTCAAGAAATTCTATCGAGAGAGTAACTGCAACGCATCCATGGGGGTGGGGCATCCGTGGTTTTCAAATCAGTTAATGAAAGATCCATTATAACAAAAGCTCCCAATTCAAATTAAAATTGGATGGCTACAGTCATGGTAATCCGCGCATGCAGCACGACTGGATAACCATATATATATATATATATATATATATATATATATGTATGTAATGTATATATATATATATATATATATATATATAATGGATTTGAATTAATATGCTAGTAATCCTATGATGTTTGTGCACAAACTGCAATATCCATGTAATATATACAGTGGTTATATAACAATAGGAATACATGGTTGTTTCATTTATTTATCCATTTCTTTACCCACTTTTCAGTGATATCAGAATAGCATAACCATATCATGGAAGAGAAATTTTAATAAAACTCTTATACTTCTACAACTTTTGTAAATATATGAATTATTAAATACATCAACGTTGTTTCGATTTTCTTATATTATCATTACACACACACACATACATATATGCATACATACATGTAGAAATTGATTTAGATCTATATATAGTTATAGATATGTATGTATGTATGTATGTATGTATGCAAAATCAACGTGAAACATGACTGAAAAGATTTGAATATTAGAACGCTTTGCAGTGAGAGAGACAGGGTTTGTTGGACACAGTGTGAGATGATTGATGTTATCGTTAGGCCTAACTCATCGTAAAGTAAATATCATCATGGCCGATATCCGAACTACAGTGGAGAAGGCTAGTCACTGGATTTGGTTAAAAAGAGATGGCTAGAAGATTATATAGAGCCTTATTTAATAACCAGTTGATCTGGCAAGCGGGGCCTCATATCAGTGAGCGGGGGGGGGCGCATTGATGCCGCCGAGAGGTAAGCCCTGAAACAGCGCGCATTCTCTCCTGATGGCTTCCAGTATGCGAAGTTCTTGACTGGTAGCACTTGCATGTACAAGTTGTTTGCAAAACATGTTATGTTTCCGAATCACCACAGCAGACTGAATATTATTTTATGTTTAATATTGGTATAAACCTAGGTCAGGGGGTCATAGGTTGTTTTAGTGGGTAATGGATAAAACTAACTATAACAAACAAAACAACCTATGACCCCCCCCCCCCCGAGCCAGGTTTATCCCAATATTAACCATAAAATAATATTCAGTCTGCTGTGATGATTCGAAAACATAACACCCATTAACCTAACGATAAGTCTTTTTTCTACCCCTCTGATGAGGTTTTGTCTAATATAAGGATTTAATAATTGTTATTTTAATCTTTAGGCTTAATTGAAACAGTTGTAAGAGAATATGTTGTATTTTTGCAGATAATAAATTTTATGATATGCTATATGTCCATGTTCTTAATTATCTTAAATATATGAGAGAGGGAGAGGGAGGGAGAAAGAGAGATCTGTACATTTTTCTGTTTGGCTATGGGCATATGTAGCTCTTCTAATGGGCTAAATATTGCTACGAATATATTGCAAAGTATAAATCATTTTTTTAAGAGTAGATTACCAACTATATTATATTTCATACATGTCTGATATGCTTGACTAATATCATAGCGTGAAGGTTGTTTCATGATTGCCTTTGACAAATAACGATGAATCGTACAATTGTTCTGCAACTCTCTAGTAAATATTCTTAACAATCAGATGATTTACATCGCCTGTACGAAATAATACTATTCTGTATACATCAGCTTTTTTTAACTCATCATGCTTCTTATTTAAAACCTAATCAACTCAGTTATTTTGCCACCTTGCGCATATCAATGTTTAGGTACACATAGACCATGAATAAATACATCTATCGAGAAACGAAAGTATATGAGGATGTATCTAACAGCCTAAATCTATATGTATATAAACATATCTATTACTTATGCAGCAGCAAACGTTCCACTGTCCTTATATATGCATATGTCCATCGATAAATGTGTGGGAGAAGCTTTAATCAGTTTGAATGCAGATGCTATAAAACGTTATAATATTAGCGAGCTAAAATGATTTTTAAGTGTTTTTTAATATTCTTTATCAACGCTCTGCCAAACATTGAAGTAAAGTAAACTAGTTGTGCTATCACTAATATTTGCGCACCAATAGCTTAGAGAATGTTTTCACAAGTTATTGGTGCGCAGGCTATATGTGTGTAAACATTACACAACGGTGTTATTGTTAATATTACACCAGTTTATACGTATTATATATACATACATACAGACAAAAATACCTATACACATACAGTCAAACATACATACATACACACACAGACTGACAAATATACATTCGTACATGCATACATACATTCATACATACATATATGCGTTCTCACATGCATACATATCAATATACATAGATATACTTACATACATGCACATATATTTTTATGTATATACATGCATCTATATCTATATATACATAAATGTGAATCTCTATGTCTACATCTAAATATATCTGCATGTATGTATATGTCTGTGTGTGTGCATGTAGGTGTATTGTTAATATTCATAAATATGAATCTATGTCTATATATAAATATTTCTGCATGTATATATGTGTGTGTGTGTTTGTGTGTACGTGTGTGTACATGCATACATACATACATACATACATAAATGTGCATGCATATATATTTGTATGTATGTGCATAAATCTATACCTATATATACTTAGATACGAATACTTATGTCTATATCTAAATATCTATATGTGTGTGGGTGTATGTATATTTGTATAGAGATACATGTGTGCACTTATATATATATATATATATATATATATATATATATATATATATATATATATATATATATATATATATATATATATATGGAGAGAGAGAGAGAGAGACAGACAGACAGAAGGAGAGACAGTTAGAGAGAGGGAGAGAGAAAGAGAGAGAGAGATATACTATCATAAATATGTGTATACATTTCTGGAAGTGCGAATGTGCGCGCAGGTTAGAATGAATTCTGGTCACGCCAGATGAACCTAAAAGATAAAGCAGTTTAACTAATTCTTAGTAGTAACTTATTAGCAAAATAACATTGATAAACGCTTTAAATAAATATCAACCAGTGAAATAAACCTCTTTGAATATAGAATTAAATGATCCGATGTAACTTTATTGACCTCAAGCATGAATGGAAAAAGTATTACGATCAAATTTATACCTCATAAATATGAAATGAGCTGAAAACATTATATAATAATACTGATTTATTATAAATCTTTTTCGCCAAATATCGGAAACATATATTTGTAAAGAACAGTGGAAGAACTTGTTCTATAACATATCAATCCAACAGGAAAATAATATTTACTATCAGATCATATCTGTTCTAGACGTATTCGATATAAAGACAAAATTTCACTGATAACACTAAAAGCACCAACACATTGAAGATGCAGTCAAAACAATCAGGATTTTACACACACACACACATATATATATATGTATATGTGTGTGTGTGTGTGTGTGTGTGTGTGTGTGTGTGTGTGTGTGAGTGTGTGTGTGTGTATGTAGTATGTATTTGTGTGTGTGTGTATTTTTGATGCTAATAAGATTGAAGCAAAATACAGACTGAAATAGTGCACTAAAGACTTAATTGCAAAAATAACAGATAAAAATCCCGGTCTGAGATCGTTTCGTTTTGCTACCGTGTTACAAGTGATTGGTGATCGCTGAGAGATAACTATAATTGGCCAGCACTGAGATTGCTCTGCCAATGTGAAATGGTCGAGTTAATGTGTAACGGCTCAGACGGCTATGAAACTAAACTTATTAAAATATTCAAATCCTGAAGGAGGTAGCAATGTATCCTGAAATCGGGAACAACGCCGAGCGTTTGCAACAGATGGGACTCTGTGGACACCGGTTGATGGCGTTAACCCGGCCATAGAATTATTATGGCATATCATTAACTAGACCATGATAAGATTTGAACGGAAAACTTAGAGCCCAGAGGGAAAAATACTACCAGGTATCCGGTCCAGTGATCTTACTCTTCCGCCTATCCAACGCCGTGTATTGGTACTCTGTTATATTGTTACCTTAGTGTTTTTTTATATACCCCGAATGTTTAAAAGTTAATGTTGATCTCGCTGGAATTGATCTCGATGGAATTGATCTCAGAATGTATAGAGTCAGAAGAAATGCCACTAAACATTTTGTCCGGCCGGCTAACCATTCTGCCATCTCACCAACTTGCGAGGTTTTATGCACACACACACACACACACACACACACACACACATACACACTAACAAACATTTACATACGCACATGCATATATAAATCATGTGAGATAAACTCAATACAGAACGAGAGACAAGAACTGCATAAATGGGCAAAAAACCATCCCTTCTTACTCTGTTACGTAATCTGCCGACGTACTTAATCGTTCAATTATTGAATTGAAAAAAAATTTCAGTGTAATGAAGAGCATAACATAGCAAATAGATATACATGGGTTTCACACAATCCATTTTACATGTAAAAACAAAGCATTTATTATGAGAAGGCTAAATAAACAAGAAAATTGCAGCAAAGCTGCGTGATAGTGATACCAGACATGGCATGCAGACCATCATATAACATGTTTGACATTGCGTTTTTATTCTTCTCTTCCGTTTTACGAATTCAGTGAGCATTTTCACATTGCGTGTTCATTCTTCTTTTTCGGGCCCCTACTTAAAACTGTTTGCACAACACGACCATCTCACGAACTGCGTTCGTGAGGAGCGCTTCGCTTTCCGTTGGTGGTGAAATTCTTTTTAATAAATTGAGAGAAACTAGAATATATAATACAAAGTAGATATGTATATATGACCTTAATTTGTCCCTCTTTATTTCTCCCTCCGTCTCCGTCTCTCTTCCAGATTCTATGTGCGTATTATGTATGTATGTGCAAACATACACACACATATGAATATAAATATTAACGTCATAGGCATTGATAAAAAGAATTATATTGGGCCATCCCATAAATAATGCGGTCTTTTCAATTGCATGAACTAAAAGTCGGAGGGGGACGGTACACACACACACACATATATATATATTAACCAACTGTCTATTTTTATAGCTCGCTAGATAGATAGATAGATAGATAGATAGATAGATAGATTCATTGATGCATATTCAGATCACTTTCCTGAGTCTGTTGATCATTTTCACACTCCCTGTTTTATAACATTAATGTCAAGCTAATATTATTCGACGGACGATTGTTAAAGTGCATTCTAATTGAATTCGCTTGAAGGAATTCAGTTATAGCGGAAATATACGTAAATATTTGCTCGTAGATTTATGCAAGTATAATATTTTGCGGGGATAAAATAATGTACTTATTGCCGTTGATGTTATTATTGATGTCTATAATTATATTATTTGCTCCAACATGAAAGAGAAGGTAAACTAAATACCAAGAAGATTTTTTTTTTAATATACATATTTGATTCGAGTATTATAGAAACGTAAATCCATTAAATCCAGTAACTTGCTTTACTTTGGAGCAACAAATATTCTGGTACCTAAATGTCAGTTAATATTTACAATGAAATACTTTAGAAATAATTGTGTCTGTACAGAAATCTGTCTACACTACTCACTGTAACGAATTTTACACATCGCTGCACTGGATTCAACTCCTTATAAAGACTGATTTTATTTATAGTGTTCTTTCCAACTACCGTACAGGATAATGCAACTTCTAATAATACATTAGTTTAAATTTGCTGAGACTTCTAAGTGTCACTTATTCAGAATGCCTTTATATTTTATTCTAGTTAAAAATGAAATGAGCTCGACATTTGGCGTTTAATCTAAAGTTAAATAAAAGCCTAGTGATGGGAGAAATTTTTCAGACAATATCTGTGAGAAACGGAACTCGAGATCAAAGCCTCAGAAATATTTAAAATGTATGATGTGAAACTCATGGGTATCTGTTCCCGATATTACGCTTCTGAGTACACTAGAAGTTTTCTCAATTTGATTTTCGTACGATTAAGCAGACTGGCGGATTTTGTAGCCCCGGAAGTACATGTTTGTAATCACTGCCCAATACGTCCGTTTCATCGCCTCTCTGTTCTGTGTTCATCTCACATTATTCCTATGTTTATATAAACCCATATGCATAATTTCGACTTTTGTCTTATGAAATAGTCATTAGTAACCGTGAATTGGTATAGACGTCAGAGCATCGGATACAATATTTCTCTGTATTAGTTCCGACTCTAAGCGTCCTAAGTAAAATTCCTCTGACATCGACAAAAATAATTTTTCTAGAAAACAATCGAAAACGAAATAAGGGCGCAGTTTTGCACTCCAAGTAATCGATTAAATTAAACTTAAAATGTGGCTGGTACTTCTATCAATCAAGGAATAATAAAAGGTAAAAACATTCGACTGCGAATGTATTTGAACTCAGGACATAAACAAGCAGGACTAAATACAAATTGGACATTTTGTGAGGCACTCTACAATTTTTGCCAGCCACAAGAATCCCGATACTAAAAGAAAACGATTTCATACTTAAATTTGATGCGATATATTTATTGTGAACTGAAGTATTAGTGGCTTAAATGAAATAAATTGATTGCTACCGGGCATTAAAACTAACTCTTGGAAATACAATTTGAAGTGATTTACCTCATGTTCAACGGTATTATGTTCAAGTAGAAAGGAAGAGAAATCAATTCAATTGACTGTGCATTTTTCATTATAAATTTATTTTTCGACGAATTGATGAGTAAATCTACCGGCATAATAGAGAACATTCCACACGATTGTTGAACCTATTTGAAAATGGCATTTGGGTCTCCCAACCGTTTTAGAAAAAGAATAAAGAACATTGGTTGAAAATCTAGTCCGTGAAATGCATCGCCAGAAAATATAGACCAGGTTTGTCACTTTTGGATTGCATAACAGTATAGGTGGCGAATTAACAAAACCGTTACGACATCGGATGAACTGCCTTGCAATATTTTTTTCGGCACAACACAGCTTTCTGAGTACAAATCCGGCCAAGGAAAACGCTGCTTTATTTCAAAGTCGATAAATAGAGTACCAGTCCAATACTGAAGCCACTCTTCTCTCTCCTCACTTCCTCCCCACTCTCTACCCCTTCTCTCCCTCTCTCTCCCCTCCCACTCTTATATTATCTCCCTCTCCCCCCCTCTCTCTCTCTCTCTCTCTCTCTCTCTCTCTCTCTCTCTCTCTCTCTCTCTCTCTCTCTCTCCTTTCTCTCTCTGCCTCACTCTTTTAATTCTCTTTCTGTAACGTAGATTTTATTCAGTAATTACACAGTGTCGTTCCGATTCCACTCGAGAGCTGTGTCAATGGTATACATGTCTGCGAAATGTTCAACCACTTAGGGGTTAATTTTGCCAGAAGTAATTCATTTCATTAGAAAACAACGTTGAGATTGTCGGGGAACCCACCAAAATATTTAACCAAACCTACAAATACAAGAAAAAAAATTGGTTGGGACCACTATTTAATGTATGTAAACTCATACTTCACTACAGACATATAACTCTATCGGGTATATATATATTTTTTTATATTTTGCTGATCTCAGTTTAATTAACATAGGGATACAGAATGGAAATATCTAGGACAAGACCCTCTTCTTGTTTGCTTTAGTTTAGCTTAGTATTTATTATCTTTATTAAGCGTATCTAAAAGGCCGCGAGCTGGCAGAACTATTAGCACGCCGAGCAAATTATTAAGCGTCATTTCGTCTGTTCTGCGTTCAAATTCTCCCTAGCCGGCTTTGCTTTTATCCCTTTTGGGGTTGATAAATTAAGTACCAGCGGTGCATGGAACCGATTGTAACCAACGTGCCCTATCCCACATTGCCTATAGTACAGAGGATTATTATGTATTTGAATAAGGCGGTGAGCTGGCAGAACAGCAAGCATGCCAAATACTGAGCTCAAATACTGGCGTGGTCGACTTCGCCTTTCAATCTTTCAGGGTCGATAAAATAAGCAGCAATAAAGTAATCGACTTGCTCCTTCCCTCAAAATCTGCTGGGTTTATGCCAAAACTTGAAACCGACATAATATTTTTCTTTATATAAGTCAACGTAAAACACGCTATCACAGATTCCTTAAGTGTGCTAAATGTGATATAGTCTAGTAAATTTACACACTATAGCTTAAATATAAGCTATAAATGGTAGGTAACGGACACGTTGGCAAACTGAATACTTCTTTTGATAAGACCAAATATCTGGCGTATCTATGATGATCATTACTATATTAAACACATATTTGTAGTTTTAGTGAGTAAACGTAGGTGGGAGTGGTAAAAGTAATTGGCAACACATCGATGTATGAAAGTGCTTTCTTATTGTTAATATGTTGGGTTCTTCGTTAGGGCATTTAACTCTCATAAATGTGTGTGTGTGTGTGTGTGCGCGCGCGCGCGCTTGTGTGCTTGTGAGTGCGGTAAATAAACTGTCGTCTAAATTACGTAAAAATGAAAATAACACTGACATATCATTTTAAGATATATATTTACCACAATTACATAGAAAATGTCTTGAAATACTAAAGAGTCAATTTATTCAATAAAATCGCCATTCGCTTCAACCACAGCCCCCAGATGACTTCGGAATCTCCTGCAACTCTTCTGGACGGTCTTCTTGTTTAAGTTGGTGAATGCTGCCCCAATCCTTGCCTTCGGCTCATCTTCGATGTTACAAGGAGTTTTGTGGGTCTCTCGCTCTACTGCGCTCCACACATAATAATCAAGGGGGTTGCATTCTGGGGAGTTAGGTGGCCAGATGTTAGAGGTGATGTGGTCACAGAAATTGTCTGACAGCCATGAGTGCGTGGCATGCTGCAGGGTGTTGTTGTTAGACGCTGGGTCTTCTAGAAGCCACGCTCTTGACCCAGGGCAGCACTACCTCCTCCAGGCACCTGATGTAGGCCTCCGTGCTGAGTCTGAGGCCGTGAGGGGAGACGAATGAAAGTATAACGTCGCCATCACTAGTGATCACTACAAACATCATGCTGTTCACTGGATGCTTGATTTTTATCACTCTCGGTATACGTGTCGTCAGATTGCACTGTCCTTAGATTGACACCCAGCCAATCTGAAATGTTCGTATCGGAACTTCCCGTGCGAATGCCAAGCAGTACAGCATGTCGATTCCAAATTTGTGTCGTCGACAAAATCAAAAACAAACAACACGCGAAATTAAAAATATAAAATGGCGACAATTTATCCATCGCATATACATATGCACACAAACACACATATATATGTGTGTGTGTGTCTGTGTGTGCCTGTGTATGTTTTTGTGCGTGTGTGTATATATGTGTGTGTGTGTGTGTGCGTGTGTGTTAGTGTGTGAGTGTGTATGTGTGCATGTGTGTGTGTGTGTGTGTGTGTGTGTGTGTGTGTGTTAATATGTATTGTCCTATTATAATGTTATAGTTAAAAGAATTAAGTGCAAAGTTAATTTAACTTGTAATAATTTCGTGAAAAATACACCCAGAATGAACAGATGTTTGTTACGGTATTTTGTGAGCGCTCTCTTGTCTGGTGTTACCTCTTTTTTTCCTACTACACGTGTACCTGATTAAATTATCGACTACAAACTGATCCGTTTTCCCATACATATTGGTCGATTCTGTAATCGATGTTGTTTACGATTTTGTTTTGCAGCTTTTCATCAAGATGTTCCCGTATGTGTTCTAGTGCTTCAAATCGAGTTTTTGAGCAATCCATTTCGTAGACAAGAGCCTCTGAATTTGTTCCAAGCTATGATACCATGCTTGTATATTGAAACGCATGGTTAAAAGGCTCTTATCAAATATTTGACAGTATTTCGAGTCTTGAAAAGAATTTCGACAAACTCTGCGCGTACATAGATTCCATTAACTATTCTTAACTATTATTAACTATTATTAACTATTCTTAACTATTATTAACTATTCTTTATCTATAAACCAGTTTGCATGGTTCACTTTTGCTGCGTCATATAAAATGTTTTGTGTGTATGTGTGTTTGTATGAGTGTAAGTGTGTATGCGTTTGCGTGTGGGTGTGTTTGAATGTGGGTGTGTCTTTTTGTTTAAATATTTTTATCTATATATATATATATGTGAAGGTATATTGATATGTACACACACCAACAGATATATGTGTCTATATATATATATATATATATATATATATATATATATATATATATATATATATATATATATATATATATATATATATATATATATAATTGTTAAAGAGGACAACAAAGGTTAAGGTTAAGTCATATACATTATTAATATCGGAAAACAATTCAAAGTCTAACAGCTGTTTCGGAATATCCCACAGTATGGGATATTCCGTCATCAAAAACAAATAGGGAAAGACGACATAGAGGACAAGAGTAAAGGAATAAGGAGATGAAGAAAGAGAATAAAAAAGAAGCATAAAATACCACAGTCTAACTTTCCGATCTTGTAGAAATAAGGCCATAAGTCCTTAGGAGCAACTCTTCTTTTTCTTCATCTCCTTACTCCTTTACTCCTGTCTTCTATGCTGCCATTTCCTTAATCTATACCCTTCTCATTTTCAGAATTTTTCTCCGATGACAGAATATCCCATACTCTGGGATATCCCAGAAACAGCTGTAGGACTTTAAATTTTTTCCAATGATAATAATGTATATGACTTGTGATGTTTGTCTTGCCTTAACGTTTGTTGTCCTCTTTAAAAATTATATATCCGCTGCATCGGAAATCTGCAATGGCTCCATAAATGCCGTCTTGGTTATAACCTTGGAGCCCTAGTAATCCGTTACAGCACTTACCTAGCGTACCTAATCGTTTAGATCACCTGCGAAGTAAACCCTCATATTTTTTATATTTATGTATGTATATGTACATACATATATATATAAACACACATGCATATATATATATATATATATATATATATATATATATATATATATGTATATATATATATACAATATCTATTTTTATATGTACACATACACATATGCATATATATGTATGTGTACATATAAAAATAGATATTCTATATATATATATATATATATATATATATATATATATATATATATATATATATATATATATGGATGTGTGTTTATATATACATATATATATGTATGTACATATACATACATAAATATAAAAAATATGACGGTTTACTTCGCAGGTGATCTAAACGATTAGGTACGCTAGGTAAGTGCTGTAACGGATTACTAGGGCTCCAAGGTTATAACCAAGACGGTATTTATGGACCCATTGCAGATTTCCTATGCAGCGGATATATAATACACATATGCATATATATGTATATGTGCTCATACATAAGCAACTAATCATTAATCCCAAATTATTGTAAGTTATGTAAATTCGATTTTCGTCCAAGTAGTACATTTTCTGGAGTCGAAAATAAGTTGGAATTGTTTACGAGCATTGCAAGCAAACTAATCATTACGCCAAAATAAACTCCAGTCAACCAGTCATTTCACACCGCCTCTATTCTGAAAGGTAGTATGTATGAAATACGTTACGTTCACGTATGTTCTCACATACCGATATTTTTTTTTAATATACATAGAAGTAAGTAATCAGTTGCAGTATGCATATTTCATTACAGTGATCGAATTGTATTTTGTCACCGTTTAATAAAACTATATCCCGTGTTTTCTTTTGCAGTCCCAATGGGACAACTCCGCTTGAGATTACGCTGCTCCTTGTTGTAATGATAAACAGGAGCTAAAATTTTTGTTCACTCTGGGAGTGAGAATTGTTGTCAAGTAATTTCAGATATTCTGCAGTTCATTAATGTTGAATGAATTTTAGTACACTTACATATGTATGTATGTGCGAGTACGTGTGTGTGTGATCATAATGTATATATTGCATGTATACGTATATATTTATATATATATATATATACACACACACACACACACACACACACACACACACACACACACACACACATACACACACACACACACATATATATATATATTCGAAAAAATAATAATCAGCAGGTACTCAGATGTCTGGATGGTTGTATATTTACAGATTTTTATTCATATGTCACATGTTTTATAAATTAGCGCTTTCACCTGGTCTTGTAGGTTTATCAAATTTTATACATATATATATTATACAATATACATATATATATACACCATATATATATATATATACATATACATATATATATATATATATATTTATATATATATATATATATATATATATATATATATATATATATATATATATATATATATATATATACACTATATATATATACTAGCAGAAACACCAGTCATTGACTGGGTTGAAAGAAGCTGCCAAAATTGTACTATGAATATTATTGAAAGTTTGGCAAAGTTTGTCTGAAATCAGCTGAAAGTACTACTTTCACACATCGCATCAAGCAACTGGAAGTGCGCAAATCCTGCAACATTCTGTTAACGGCTTCTACTGATTTTTTATGGAACATTGTAGCTTCGTCCCACTTATCAAAGAACATTTTACTAATATTGCAGACAGGTCCAAGTTAGATTGAATGGCAGCTTGAATATTGCGTGAGCTGTTCGACCTCCTGGGAATAAAGTCGCAGCAACTCCAGAGCTCGCCTCAGCTAAGGGTATTTCCTTTTTCTGTCGTACTTTGGCTAGCACTAAATTTGTAACAAAAGTTTTTCCAGTTCCTCCTCGTGCGTCTAAAAGATATAATCTCTCTTATGTGTTATTCGGTCAATGATTGTTGTATATGCAAGTTGTTCTTCTCGCAAAAATTTTGAGGACATCTTCAAGGAATCTTGTTAATGAATTAATATCATGTGACGTTTCTCGTAAAACGTCTGTAATCAAATTGAATCGCATTTCAATGTGTTTCAGGTAAACCAAACTTCCCATTGAGACAACGCGACCTTCGGTATCAGCCAATGCAGAATTATATACGTCATCATTGAATTCTATTTCCCCCCCTCAGGGAATATTAATTGTGCTTGATATTTGTAGCCTTTTGATAAATCATTCTTATATTTGTACCAAAACGCTAATGGATTACTTACTTCACAATTCAGGAGAAGAATTGCAAGCGGATCTCTCAAAGAAATAGGTTCGTGTGACACTGAAGCCTCAGCCATTGTTCTATGTCACTGATTGTCATCTAAAAAATTTAAGGCTAAAAAGGCTTCTCTATAAGTACGAACAGTCTGACTATCAATCGTTCTTAAGAAACAGAAGGAAGTCAGTCCTCTTATTTCAAGGAAAAGCAACCTCAAAAAGGAACATTTATAGTGACTCGGATGCACAGAGTAAACGAGTCAAATATTTTTATACTTGGATGACCTTCAACGTCAGCCCCTCTTTTCCTAAAACCAATATAAAGTAATAAAGGTTATTACGGTTACACACACACACACACACACGCATCAACACGCGCACACACGCATGAACACACACACACACACACAACGACATGGACATGTATGTTATTACGTGTGTCGTTATAATGCACATATGGCATACTTACAGAAGAATGCCCCCACCGAATTTGTTTCTTCATATGTTTACGGAAAATGGGTATTTTCAAATGAAAAGTTGTACAAATATGCTGAAGTGTGATTGGAAAATGACAGCTGACCTCACAAATTCTGATGTGGAATACGTGAAACAAAGTTGCATGCGACTTGAGAAAAAATATGACTGTTATTTCTAACAAGACAAATGACTATCAAACACTTTTTCTCATTAGCTTAACAATAAAAAGAAAGGCATTTTATCGTTGAAGTGGCACGGAGTTCAAAATCCGTCGAGGTCGACTTTTGCCTTTCATCCTCTTCTGAACTTGCTGGTCTTTTTCCAAAGTTTGAAATCATCACCATCACTATCATCATCACCATTACCACCACCACCAACACTATTATCATCATCATCATCATCATCATCCTCATCATCATCATCATTATTATTATTATTATTATTATTATTATTATTAGTAGTAGTAGTAGTAGTAGTAGTAGTAGTAGTAGTAGTAGTAGTAGTAGTAGTAGTAGTAGTAGCAGTAGTAGTAGTAGTAGTATTACTAAGGTGGTGAGCTGGCAGAATCATGAACACGTTGGACAAAATGTTTCGCGGTATTTCGCCGGTCGCTACGTTCTGAGTTCAAATTCCTCCCGGATCGACTTTACCTTTCATCCTTTCGGGATCGATAAAATAAGTACCATTTGAGTACTAGGGTCACCTCCTCCCTCGAACTTGCTGACCGTGTGCCGAAATTTGAAACTATTATTATTATTATTATTATTATTATTATTATTATCATTATTATTATTATTATTATTATTATTATTATTATTATTATTATTATTATTATTATTATTATTATTATTATTATTATTATTATTATTATTAACCACACGTCAATGCTACTAGGACAGTCTCATTTTACTGTCTCTTTTTTGTCTTTCACATATCAGCAACTAGGTTGTTCAATAAATCGTTTATTGAGGACTTCAAAATTGTATTTTAGGTTGATTGGCCTGACGTTTCCCCTTAGTTAATAACGAGACTAATATACATAACCTGATCTTCAGTAAATGTTTGTAGGGATTAATGGAACTATGTATATATGGATTTACTTAAATTAGTTCCATTATAATTAAGAACCCTAAACTTTCTTTCCTTCGCCCACTGCAAAGAAATGTTGTATCATTTCACTGAAAACTGTGGCTCATCGTGAAAGGAATAATTCTTTTGGGCAAATTATATAAAATGGAAACATTCCCTCATGCCATCGCAATCCATCAATTTGGTTTTGAAAGCTGTAATAATATGATAAATGCGTATTATCTTTAACACTACACTATTTTCGAATGTGTCTTTCAAATCCAAAATACTACTATTTCTATATGCCATAAAAAACTAACTTGTTTGTCCTCTTCTTCAGATTAAATTCAACGGAAGAAAGTGTTTAACATCCCATCATGCAACGTTCCGCTAATGCTGTGGCGTATCATAAATACCTCCATGAGTTTTCCATATATATATATATATATATATATATATATATATATATATATATATATATTTTTGTAGTCATGACGATATATTTTTCCTTTCACCTAAAATATTTAAGAACTCATGTCATCACAGCCCGTATAAAGCAATATTCTCGTATTTATGAATATGCCAAACGAAATCGGTAATCGTTCTTTCATTCCACATTGCAAGTCATTTCATTTTGTTTTCGGAAAAGCAAAAGCTATAAACGCCAAAACACAACGTTCTTAATTCCCATGAGACTCTGAATCAAGTGAATAGAAAATAGTATTCTCAATATTATTATTCTCATCTCGGATGGCGTCTGACAGGAACGCTTTTCAGTATTCAGCTGTGTTGTCCACTATCGAATACACCAGAAGTGAATTTCACTTTATCATCTTCGGGATACATTAATTAAATTAAATTTACTATGGTTGTGTGGTAAGAAGCTTGTTTCCCAGTCATATGGTTCCAAGTTCAGTCCCACAGCATAGCACTTTAGGCAAGTGTCTTCTACTATAGCCCCGGAGCGACCAAAGCCTTGTAAGCGGAAACTGAAAGAAGCCTGTCGTATATAAATATGTATATGTTTGTGTGTCTGTGTTTTCTCCTCCACCATCACATGACAACCGATATTGTTGTGTTTATGTCCCCGTAACCTAGCGGTTTGTCAAAAGAGACTGATAGAATAAGTACAATGTTTACAAAGAATAAGTCCTGGAGCCGAGTTGTTCGACTAAAGATGGTGCTCCAGCATGGCCGCAATCAAATGACTGAAACAAGTAAAATAATGAAAGAATATATATAAAATAAAAGAATATGTATATATATTAAGTGTGTGATTAATTTATGGAATGAAGTTCTACAAATCCAATCGTATTTGTCAAAATTGGAGGAGATAAGATGTTAAAAAGTCGTAAGTAGTTTATTCATGCATACAGTTGTTTCCTACATGGATATAAATTCATATTTGAATTTGGAAATTATCATAGTACTCATCAGTGCAGACACAAAATAATAATAGGAACTAAAAAACAAAAAAGCAGAGAAGTTGGATCTATGTGTTTCATGTTTATCTGTTCCTATCTATGTGTGATAGTGATGGGAGTCATGTCAATTATTAAACTACAAATAACGGATGAACAGTTAGGGGATGATATAAACATAGAGATATCGATAACACTCTCTCTATGGATTAGTATAAATTTGCTAATCAAATCTCCATATATGCAGCATAGTGCCAGCAAGTTAGAGAAATGTCCAATGAGAAAACGTTACCTAATGTAAATTAAATCTAACCGTTAAAAACAATACTTGGTATATTTTTATAAAAATCATAAACAGATGAAGAAAGTTTAGCGCAAAGAAATTATGTTTGTAAAGCTTATACTAGAAAGTTTATGAAAATATAGGTGGGGGAGGAATTAAGAAAAATGAAGTGGACATGGATTAAGGATTCTTGTTTAGTCAAGATCCCTATTATGGTAACATGGCAGTATAATAAAGGAGAAAGTGAGGGAAGGTGGTACTTCAAATGGAAATATAACCAATAAGGTAGCATTATAATTACGAAGTGTATTGTTAATAATTGAGATAAGAGAACATTTAGAAGATGTAGTGAGGAGAGAAATATAGAAGCGATAAATAATAAATTAGGAAACGAAATTTTACTAGTGTAGGGGAGATAAATAAGAAGAAATAATAATTATAATGATAAAATATGGGATGTTATGATAGAAGTGAACGTTAAAAATAAAAGAGAGATTAATGATAGGGGTATTGAAGATGTAAGATAAAGCTATACAAAAGGAATATTTTGTATATATAAAAAGTTATGTCGAGCGTATCATGTGTGCTGAGTATTATGTGAGAAGGATGGGGTATAGCTATATATGATCGTGATGAATAAAAATTCACGTTATATAGTTTCAATGCATGTAAATATATTAAAAATAATAATTATTATGATCTACGAGTAGATAGATATATATACTTATATATGCTTATATATGTATGTATGCTTCTATATATATATATACGTAATTACATATACATTCACTCTACTCCATATATGATAAGCATTTATCCTATAATTTTGAAAATCTATATGCGCCCCTACATGTATCTATCTACTCATAGATCATAATAATAATTATTTTTAATATATTTACGTGCATTGGATCTATATAACGTTTATTTTTATTCATTACGATCATATATAGCTATACCCTGTCCTTCTCACATAATAATCAGCAAGGATAATACTTCTTGACATAACTTTTTTTATGTAAAAAGATTTCTTTTTTATAGCTTTATCATAAATCTCCCTTTCTTTTATTTTTAACATTCACTTCTCTCATTACATCCAATATTTGATCATTATTATTATTATTTCTTCTTATTTATCTCCCCTACACTAGTAAAATTTCGTCTCCTTTTCGCCCTCTCTAATTTATTATCTTATCGCTTCTACATTTCTCTTCTTATTACATCTCCAAAATGTTTCTCATCTCTATTCTTAACAATACACTTCGTAAGTGTAATGCTACCTTAATCGTCATATTTCCATTTGAATTATCACTTTTCCTCACTTTCTCCTTTATTATACTTCCATGTTTCCTTAATACGGATCTTGAGTAAACAAGAGTCCTTAATCCACGTCCACTTCATTCTTCTTAATTCCTCCCCCTCGCCCTATATTTTCATAAATTTTCTAGTATAAGCTTTACAGACATAATTTCTTTACAATAAACTTTCTTCATCTGTTTATGATTTTCATTTAAAAAATACCAAGTATTTTATTCATCACACCTACATCAGCAGAAAGAGTGGATCCATTTCCTCCCATTGTTCCCTCCGTCTTTGTTTCTTTCCTCACTCTGTTGTTTAAGAGCCGTGCAGCCCTTATCTCAGGCGTTTTTGCAAAACTTCTGCTATTTGTTCTTTGTCTCACATCCTGGAGACGTGCATTCCCATCTTCCTCAGTCTCTCTTTACGTCCTTCATTGTTGCGTGACTTTGTTATCCTGCTGTCGTTCTGCCGTCATCTCAACCGTTTCTTGTCGTCTCCTTGCCCTTGCTTCTCCCCGACGCCTTTTGGCATCATCTCTTGACCACGATAATCTCCGTCTCTTTCTACGTGACATAATTAATCAGTGTTTACTTTTGTATGTAATGTTGTATTAAGAAAA